>NC_092811.1:110495515-110776297 GCF_040954645.1 Diabrotica undecimpunctata | reverse complement strand
AAGATATGATTTCTGCATAAAGATGTTTAATTATCGAGAAGTTTGTATTTGATTTGGGGTACTTTCTTAGTGTTACGTCAATGTAAGCGGGTTGTCCATGGAGGAAAAATTGCATTTGTATACAGCAATAAACTAAGTTAATTCAAGTTAAAATTTGTGACTTTAATTCTTTCTATTAGAGATATACAATTTGTTGTCTTTTTAACAGAGATAATGCCAGGGCGGAAAATTTAAGAGAAAAGAGGATGTTGGTTTTGAATTGAAATTTTGTCAATGTAGTTTAGTGATAATTGTTGTCGCCTTATGTTTAGAGGTAGCTCTTTAGCTAAAACTTGTAGACTACTAGTGGGACTAGTTCTAAATGCACCAAGTGCCAATCTCAAAGTTGTAGAGTGAATACTGTTAAGCTTTTTTAAGGTAGTTTTGCTTGCAGCGTATAAAAAATGCAATTGTAATCTAGTTTACTTCTAATGAGTGATTTATATAGTGTGATTACTATTTTAGTATCAGCGTCCCAAACTTTGTTTTGAGTATATTTAACCTAGATTGACAGGAACGTTGTAGTTTGTTGATATGCAAGTTCCAATTTAAGCTTTTGGTAAAAGTTAAACCTAGAACATTAACTTCTTCTGATTGTTTTAATCATAAATTATTTAAAGTTAGGTCAGTTGAATATCGAGATCTATTTTTATTAAAAATTATGCATTGTGTTTTTTCTGTAGAGAAGTTAAACTCAGTTTTAAACATCCAATGTTCAATGTCTGCATAGATGCACTGGCTTTACTAGGTGCACTAATTTAATGAATAACATTATTCATAACAACTAAGAATAATGTTGGACTTAGTATGGAATATTGAGGGATTCCATTATCTAATGTTCTTGTTGAGCTTTTTAGGCCATTTATCCTAATTTCTATTGATCGATTAATAAAAAAAATTGTTTACAAATGCTAGTATGTTACCTTGAATCCCGTTATCGCTTAGATTTTTCAAAATGCAGTGTCTCCAAATTCTCTCAAAAGCTATATCAAAAAATGCTGCAATCAATTTTTGGTTGTTTGCAAAAGCTTCATTAATTGAGGATTGTAAAGTAACGTGGTTATCTGACGTCGATCTGCCTCTTCGAAAGCCACTTTGATAACGAGAAAGGAGATTATTATTTTCCAATACAGAAGGATTGTAGTGTATTTAGGATTAGCCAATAACTATAAATATTTTTCCTAATTTGTCAAAATGATATATAGTTTTTTTTTTCATTTTAGTGTACTCCAGTATTACTTCATCCAAAATCATATGGTTCAATAAAACTAAGGTCGAACAATCCGTTTGATGCTCCGAAATTTTATGCTAACTATTTTTCAGATCCAGAAAATGAGGATATTAGACGGTTTATTGTAGGTATACGGGAGTTCCAAAGAGTTAACTCATACCCGGCTTTACAAAAAGTTGGTGCTAAATTGGTCGAGACGCCAGTACCAGGTAATATCATAAAATTAAAGTAGGTATGGTAGAAATATTAAGGTTTATAGTTTGTCAAAACAATGTAATTGGTCCACAACTGAGCATTACTACTGAGCGTACACCCTAAAGACTTTGTATACTTACTATTCCATTCGGACAGTACATCTTATTGAAGCTCAAAGTGTACATAAAACTGTACTGTACATAAAATATCGGAAAGCTTCCTAGTCATTAAAGGACTCAAACAGGAATGCAGAGTATCTCCAGTGCCAGTGTTATTTAAAATATAAATTGATGAAGCTTTGAGATGGTGAAAACAGAAATGTAAGAGAATGGGACTGCCGATAGGCGATAAAATACCGTACATACGCGTGTACACGCGTAATTACATTACGCTGGGTATAAAAAGTTATTGCACAGGACAAGTTCATATCAAAGTTTTTTGTTTGATCAGACAAATGTTAAGGGTAATAACAGAATAACGATTTCTGGTAAACTTTTACGTGAAACTTAAAAAAACCGCAATTAAAATACAGTTTTCTAAAAGAATTGAATACTATGAATGTTTTACGCGTGAATTTATTAAGTGGTTTTAGAGTTTTCAAGATAATTGCAAAAACGTTGAAACTGATTTAGGCCGTGGTTACTATTTCAAGTGTAATCACGATCTTACCATCGATTAAGTATTCGTGCGGTTGTTAGATGTATTTAAATTAAAATAGAACGTTCACTTTCGGTACTGTTTTTTTGGCGAAAACTATATAAAAATCTTATTGATAAAGTATTTTGGCCATCGACTTTTGTAGGGAGACAGTTTGCGTACCTATTCTTATAACCTTTTTTTAGACTGTGGTCGTAATCATCAGATTGCAGAATATACAAAACCCTGCTTAATTCCGTTCTCTTCCTGATTCTATTCCTATTGAAATCCTATTATCGAATTCCATGGCATTTATTTTATTTATCCACAATACAATTCTCTTCCTGATTCTATTCCTATTGAAACCCTATTATCGAACTCCATGGCATTTATTTTATTTATTCACAATACATATTAATTTAAAAAACATTTGTATTTAAGGCTGTGAAGGTATAGTTTTTAATACCGACCAATATTGGGAATGTGCATTGAGAACTATAATTGGAAGTTATTACCATATGGTAGCAACATGCAAAATGGGTCCTGAAACAGACAGTGAAGCTGTAGTTGATAATAAATTAAAGGTTTATGGAATAGACAAACTAAGAATAGTAGATACCAGTGTGATACCTATACCTCCGTCAGCTCATAACATGGGTCCAGGTTACGTCATCGGAGAAAAAGCAGCAATTATACTTAAAGAGTTTTATAATATTTAAGATTAAATTATTTATGATTTCTTGTTTCTTCCTCGTAATTTCTTAATTTTTTCTATCGCATCATATTTTAAAGTTTTGAAATCTATACAAAAATTATACAAACTCATCACACCTACTAGAAACTTTAAAATCATATACTATATACAATTCAGAGTATGTTTTTCATGGAAAATAATATATTACAAAAAAGAGAGATAGATATTGCAATATATTGTCTTACCTAAGTTTAATTCCAAGTTATTCAAAGGACTACAAAGTTAAACTCTCTAAAAAATTCACGCAAAGTAAAAAATCATCATTAAATATTAAAAATTAGGCCAGGTTGTAGCACTCAGTAAACCAAACTACTAGGAAGTAGGCTCAGGATACCTCAGGATCAGTTGCCTTCTAGACACAAGAAAAACTATATGGAAAGACTAATAAAGTAATAAGTATAAAAAAACGAAAGAAATTATAAACGTATTTACATATACCTTATAAACCTTTAATCATAATTAAGATAGAGATATACGAACATAAAATGACGTTTGGTAAACGTCATTTTATGATATTTAATAACTACATAGATTAAAATACACTAAATTGTAAAGATGAAGTCGTATAAAACATTTTGAATTTACAATTAAAAAAATAAGGGTTATTTTTTGATATAAATATCTTATCTCCTAAGTTGGACCAACAAATACACTTTCACAAAATTTTATTGCACTCGGTTTAGTGGTTTTTGAATATTAGCTTGGAAAAACATACTGACAGTGAAGATATATACAGGGTTGGCCACTCAAAAGAGTGTATCCTAATATGGTAAACAGGTCGTTTTTTATTTTAAAGGGGTCATTTTTAAAGATATAGTTATCTGTCAAGTGTCAGCCCTCTCCCTTCCAGCACCCACAAATCTTAAATATGGAATATATCATGAGTGGCATATTGTTAGACAAGTATTTTGTTGGACGATTCAGACATCCATATTTTTTGGACATTAACTCTATTCTTATGAAAAAATATCAGTTTATTGAAAGTGTTACACCTTTTAAAATCTAAACTTAACGCCTATGTTTTGGTAGTGTCAATTTTCGGTAATATCAAAAACTACATTAAAACGAAATGTGCAACATTAATAGGAAACTTTATTAAATGTAACGTACATAAAATTAACTAAATTTTAAATTAATAAATTCATAATTTCACACAGTTTACTAATCAACTCTTCAGCTATAACTATTTACTTAAATGTTCAAAATGATATCCACTAACGTTCATACAATTATAAACTCGCTGCTCAAAATTACGAAGAAAATTTCGAATCATTTTCGTTTTCTTAGTTCTTCCAATGAAGCTGGAATTGTAGGTATAAATCTTGCTTTTTAAAAAGCTCCATATGAAGAACTTCAGGAGAACTCAATCGGTGATGTTATTCCCTATTTAATAAGCCACCGATTGATGTTAATTAATAATAAAATTAAAATGCGTTAAAGATCCCGTTCATTTTTAGAATTTATTGTAAATAAAGGGCCTATTTTCCGATAATAATTCCAAATACTCCTAGTGTATTTTATTTTATTATTCACACAACAAGAAAAACATTTTTCCTATAAAAGTCAGTTTCTTATTTAGTTTTGAAGTTATAGTTCATATTAGTTTTAAATTAAATTAAATGAAATTAAATTAAAGTTAATTTAAATAAATTATTATAAAAAAAGTAAGCCTCATAAACATTTTTTATACAGGGAGTGATCCTGCACAAAAAATAATGACAATCTTTTCTAAATGATGCAAATATTGCTGAAGAAATTGACCAAGAGAATGAGGATGAAATTGGAAAAAAGTACTTTTGTGGGAAAGATCGATCAAAGTGGGCGGTAAATGAACCTGTAAGGAATGTGCGAACACCACAACATAATATAGTCATAACCCTATCAGGATTAAAAGGTCCTGCTCGTACTCTAGGAGATGAAGCCTCTCCAGAAGATATATGGAACCTTATGATCTCTAAAGCTATGATAAATATTAAAGTGCAGTATACAAATATAAAGATTGCCGAAATTCGAACAAGATTTGCTGTAGAGACACGAACAAATTTGAAAGATACGGATAGTACTGAAATATGAGCTTTGATGGGGCTACTAATATATACCGCGATCTATAAATCTAATGATGAAGATATTGACGCCATGTTTACTGCAGATGGAACCGGAAGATAGATTTTAAGGACTGTCATGAGCGGAAAACTATTTGGTGTTTTGATAAATTGCTTGAGGTTTGATGACACCACATCTAGGAAAGAAAGACTAAAAGAAATACCAGCGGCTTATATTAATCAAATTTTTGAAATGTTTTTTGAAAATTCTTAAGATATATTTACCATTGAAAAAATTGCGTGCATTGATGAAATGTTAATCTGGTTTAGGGACCGGTGCAAGTTCCGGATGTACATACCAAATAAGCCACGAAAATATGGCAAAAAACTGTTGATAACTGATGTTAAGACTTATTTTGCCTATAATGGGTCTATATATATATATATATATATATATATATATACATAAATATATGTGTATATATATATATATATATATATATATATATATATATATATATATATATATATATATACGTCTATTTCCCTCAAGTTACTGAAAAACTTATTAAACTGTACAAACATAATAACGTGCCAGAACACCCTTGTCCCTTTTGGAACAAGTCAATGTCATCTATCACATACCTTGTGCTGAGTGTGACTCGTGTTACATCGGTCAGACAGGGAGATCACTGAGGGGGCATCTTACGACACACCGCAGTGATATTAACCTATCCAAGCATACTTCTGCTCTTGCTCAGCATGCTATTAACACAAATCACAACGTAACGAAAATGATCATATAAGCCGAATGAAAACAAATATAGTAGTAAAGACGGAAAGAGACGGTTTCCCAATAGGAAGACGATCAGTAAGAAGACCACGAAAAGAATGGAACGACAACTTACTGGAGGCACATTGAAAAACAGACACAGTCATATCTATATAAAAAGAAGAAGAAGCAAAAGAAGTTGTGTCAATGCATTTGTCATGTCTAATTGTTTTAAAAATGATGAAAATAAATCCCGAATCAAATTCATTAAGGCACTAGCAAAAAGCCTGGCAGGATCTTTTATTAGGAAACGATCATAGAATTAGCTTAGATATAAGAAACTCGACAAGAAGAATACTTGCACTCGAAGAACGAGTAAAATTTCCACCCGAAGAAAAATTAGAGATTCGAAAGATATTTTACTTATGCTATGCTATTATAAAATAATCGTAACGAATATAAATGTTGTTTAAAATAAATGTAGTTTACCTGTGGTCAGAATTTTTTTACTGAATAAATTTGTTTTTGCATAAAAATTATTTAAAAACATTTAATTTTTTTACTGAATAAATTTGTTTTTGCATAAAAATTATTTATTAGTATTCCCTTAAACCACATATATTCTAAACTTCGCAGACAAAAACACATTCTAAAGGTTTGTTATAATAACGAGAAATTTCAGTACTATTTTAAAATAAAGGTATTTTAATAACTTTCGTTTATATAATACTTACCTATATACCTATGAGCAAATAAAGTTCATTCAGTTGTAACTTATTCCAGTGAAACTTTTTTAAATACCTAATTTTTTTTATTTTTTAAAAAGGAGTCCGTGGGACCCCACATCATACTCAATGTAACTGAACCTCACTGGTTACGGGTTAAGAGGTACTTATTTATCGTTTTTGCCATACAATCAAGAATTGCATATTTATGGCCTCATTTTTGAACGAAACTTCTATACTGGCGTTGTATTAATTTTCTCTATAGTAAAATGCATGGGCAAGCGCCACGGAAGTAGCATCACGACACAGTATCACGAAAGTAGCGCCATAAAATGAGTTTCACATGAAAAATGCGGTGTAAACAGTTGAAACAGTCTATTTACACGGGGAGTCCGTTGTGTGTCGGACTTTAGTTTCTTTTTCAAAATTATGAATTTGGAAACGTGCCGTCCTACACATCTAATATACGGCATAGGAATCTCAATTAGCAAGAACATGGTATCGGAATGATAGTTCTTAATATTCTTGTGTATTTTGATCAACATCATCAAAGCTACCTCTGTGCAACATTTCAGTAAATTTAACTAAAACCACTTTCGCATAAGTAAATACGAAATACACCAGAAATATTTGCACAAATACGACAACCAATGAGGCTAAGAGTTGAATCTTGTGTCACGTTTCAGAGAGATCATTTTGAACATTTTTTGTGGCTTATTTCAACTTTTATTGGTGATACTTTCTGTTGTTCTGATCTAATGATATTAAATTAGATATTTCTTGAGAATCTATTTAAGAAATAAAAAATTCTCATTATTTTTTTTGCATAGAAACGGCGCCCCATATGAAAAAAATTTGAAAATAATTTTTAATTTGAAATATATCAGTAGCGTAAAAATTTTTTCTTAAAAAAAGTTAAGACCATTACCCGTATGCGCGCCAATGATAGAAATATAAAATTCTTAGTTGTATGGCAAAAAAATTAGCAACAGCTACCCCTTAAAACCCACCAAATTTACATTTAGACATCTCAACCAGTCTCAAAGCGTCAGTTTGTAATCAAACTTTCAACTCCCCGTATTTCGGAAGACGAAGCATTTGCGGATATACGTTTATATAGCAAACTGGGGTTTTTTATGCAGGATCACTCCCTACAGTTTGTTTTACTTATTTACTAACACCCTGTATATTTTTCAAATATGTATTATTCAAATGCACTAAACTAAAACAATTGATTTCTTAGTCTTGGGGCACTGAGAACTTTGATCAGCATGACCAAAACTACCTCTCTGTAAAGTTTCTGCTAAGTAAGTTTTTATGAATAAAAGACTTACAGAAAGGCAAGATAATACTGAAGAAAACGATACATTGCTTGTTATACATGTGACGTTTTGGTTGCCATAGTAAATCTGTAACATTTAAGGCAGCTGAAAACAATTTTGACATTTCAAATGATGGATTTTTGGGTGTATTCCAAAGGAATCATGGCCAGTGGTCTAATTCAGTTCGTTACTGTTTACTGTTGGTCCATTGTCGTACGGTCGGACCATCCTCCGAGGTATTCGGAGATTCTTGATGACTTCCTACCGCCACTCTGGATAAGGAACGAAGGTTTTTCGCCTCCATTTTCTTGCTCGTGGAGTTTGTGTGTACTTGATTCCCACTCGGCGAGAAGCTCACCGGAGGCTCTGTGGTCAGCAAGGTGCCACCGGCAATGCAGAATACTTTAAACAGTTCGAGTTTTCTTACATGAATAATATATATTTGTCTTACATTAATATGTCTAGTATTCTGAGCCCGGTGGATGCCTTGGATCTCACAGAGAGAGAGATATATAGGAACGTCGGCGGAGTGTTGACTGTTCGACGGCCCTTCACTCCGTACCGCCACCTATCGCGAATTAATTTTAAGCTCCGTAGGGATCTTCAAAGCGAAGTCTTCTTAATTGGAAGAAATATTCACTCAGGTAATAATAAAGGCAGTAATAATTGAAAAGGCACTCGGCCAACAAGGTATGGCTGGGCCAAGATGTAGACCGACTTGATCCCGATCGGAAAATGCGCTGTTTGCAACTCCGCAGCGATCTTCCGTCGGAAGGTCAATAATAACGTAGGTAATAAACCGTTTGTTATTGGCCGGCCAGAGTGACAATCTTTGGTCTGATTGGCCGCTCTGGCGACACCATCTAAGTGCTTCATTAGTCAAAATTAACCCATGCACCACTTATGAATATATTATGTTCGCCAATTCCTCTAGTATTATCTCGAGTTTCCAGAATTTATTTTTCTCTGTTATGATAATGAGAATTTGAATGTAGATTGAATATCTTAATCATTTCTAAGAAACTTGGTGCTTTTTAATAAAAATGTACCCTAAAGCTAACGACACGAACGCCTGTAGGAAGAAAAAGCATAGACCGACCGCGAACTCGATGGTTATATCGAGTTGAGACCGACTTAGGAATACTAGAGATCATAACATGGCAACAACTTGCCATAAACCAAACAGAATGTACAAGAATCTTGAAGCAGGCCAAGATCCACAGAGGATTTTCGAGCCAGAGATGATGATAATGGTACATGTACCGACAATATCGGTTTATTTTATGCATTATTGGTTGTGTATTATCAGCAATGCATAAAAATTGTAATATTAGTAATTTTCAATCGGATTATAGTAACATTGGTAAAAATAACATATATTATTATCTCGATTGATTTAATTATATGATCTAATAAAATATTAATTATTTTAAAAAAAATATTGGTTAATGTGGTGGCGGTTGAGACCAAAATTTTAATTATTAAAAATATTCTACTCATTTATTTATATTTAAGGTTGTGAAAAAGAGACATTTAATACGGACAAATATTGGGAATGTGCACTAAGAACAGTAATAGCCAGTTATTACCATATGGTAGCAACATGCAAAATGGGTCCTGAAACAGACAGCGAAGCAGTAGTCGATAGTCAACTTAGGGTTTATGGAGTAAAGAAATTAAGAGTAATTGATACCAGTGTGATACCTATACCACCGTCGACTCATAATATGGCACCAGGTTATGTCATCGGGGAAAAAGGAGCTGTAATACTTAAAAAATTTTATAACATCTAAGATTACATAGTTTAAGACATTACTTTAATTGCCATTTTATGTAAAAGACATGTAATACGTAATAAATAAGTGTAAATATATTTTTTATAAAAATTACAGAGCGTTATTATTTCCCGCTAAAGAAGATAAAAGAATGGCTAGTACGAATGCAGTCGATAAAGATTATATTTATGGACCTTACCAGGACCTATCACAATGTTTCCGCATATAAAATGTTAAATGTTTTGGATAAATCATAAAATATTGTTACAATAGTTAAAGCCACATAACAAATATACATAAATACAACTTCGTATAATAAATTTGGTGACATACTGAACAGCTCATTTAAAATATCTAACGGGCTACAGTGGTATTATAATAATCTCCTATTATGATTAACATTGGATAAATCACTCTTCTAGTGGTGACGGAAATGCAATATGTGGAAATTAATAGATCGATGATCACAACATATATGTTATACTTAAACTCCGAATTCGGACAATGTTCCAAATTTTTACTCACTTCGCGATGTGGACAAGGTGAATTGCCCACGTCGCGAAGTGAGCATTTTATTAGGACATTGGCCGAAGCGAAATACCCAGAACGCGTTGTGTTGTGTTAACACATACTTTTGCTCGCTGTTTATAGTATAAATGTGATATGATCCTGAGGTCGTTGTAGTCAATCTTCTTTGATTTCAGGACATTCAATATTTATTCATGTCGTACTTTATCGAATGCTTTATTATAGTCAATAAAACATGCGTGTATATATTGATTAACGTCCAGGCATCTTGGTATCAGTATATTAAGTGAAAAAAGAGCTTCCCGCGTTCGTATACCTTTGCGAAAACCAAATTGTGTGTCATTAGCGTCTATATCCAGTTTGTGATATATTTGGTTATGAATGACTTTTAGTAGTAACTTTAGCACATGAGACATCAAGCTAATGGTGTGACAATCGCTGCATTCTCTTACATTTTTCTTTTTGGGGAGACAAATAAAAATCGACAGGAACCACTCTTTGGGTACCTGAACACCTGAACTATAAATTTGGTTCAAGGGTGTCACTAAAACATCAATGTGCTTCTCATCTAGAATTTTTTCATAGGAAGCATGCCAGGTGCAAGGCTTTTCCCACTCTTCATTGTTTTTAATGCGTGTAATATTTCTTCTTTTGTAATATATGAACCTATTTCTTCTGACGTAAGTTCTATGTGCTCCAGATCTCCTCTTACATCATCGAACAGTTCGTCGATATATTCTGCCCATCTTTGTACTTTCTCGTCCTTCGATCTCTTTACATTTATCTTCAAAGTATTTTCCTTTTACCTACTTTATCATCTTCCTGATCTCGTGGTTTATCTCTTTGTATATATTGTCTTTGTTTTTAAATGGTCTCCGTTGTTCCATCAATTTGAGTATCTCGTCATTCGTCCATTCTTCTTTTCTCCTTGTGGAAGTCTTTAGTATTTCTTTACAGGGTTCCAGTAGACAATGTTTTAGTCGATCCCAGTACTCGTCCATATCATTGGTGTTTGTTTTCAATTTGCTGCAGTTCACATGCAGTTCATGTTTGAGGCATTCTTTTACCTTAGGTTCTTTAAGTTTTCTTGTGTCTATTGTAGGGATTCTTTGATGTCTTTTAATATTCTTAAGAGTAAGTGTAATCTTGGCGATAAGTGGATTGTGATCTGAGGCCACGTCTGATCCGGGATATGCTTTCACGGCTTTAACAGCATTAAACGACGTAAGTAATCTATTTTACCCACGTTGGGTTGTGGGTGTTTGTAATTTGCGCAAGCGCCATAAAGCCTCCAAACATAACCATGCCCTACACTAATTCCATAATAACAAGTAAAATAAAATAAAATTTTCCTTGAAATTCCACTTATTTGAATTAAAAAAAAACTAAACAGTAGAATACAAGTATCTTATTATTAAAAATAGAAAAAAAATATTAACTGTTTTCATACATTATATACGTCTTTTATATGTGTCTTTTTCATACATGTACTTCAATGTTTATTACAGTTCTTTTTAGAAAATATTCACTGTATTTGTTAGCACAAGAAGTGTTACCGTTACATTTAGTTGCGTTTTATGTTTGATTTTACACATTTGCAAGATTTGCCCGAACAATTCTTTCTGCATCCACATCTGATGAAACCTTGTTTAGACCCAGATGACATCATTGCTTCTATACAGACATTGAGCTGTTCATTAGGTACATCGATGTTATTAATAAATTCAAAAGGAATTACCTGGAACTGGTTTCTAGAAAACTGTTTTTTAAAAACTCCATGCTTTGTACCAAGAGTATAGTAATCATCTTTCTTATGTATTACAACAGCCATTACATTTCTTGGAGCTAGTCGACCCCGTTCGACATCAGGAATGTTTACCAAAACGTTATCGCCGACTGAAACTGAGGTTGATTTTCTTTTAGTAAAGAAGCTGTAGAGAAATGTAACGAAAAAGAAAGACTACAAGCCAAGCATGACAATTTTAATGTACACAAAAAGGTAAAAGAAATAACGTGTACTTTCAAAAAGCGAACACAAATGAAACTCATAGACACCAATGGAAAATTAATCATTGACACCCAAGAGATGAAAGACAAATGGAGAATATATTTGGAGACACTTTTTCAAGATCAAAGAACGGATTATAGGCATCCATTTCCAGAGAGGATGACGGGCCCGGACATACTTAAATCCGAGGTAGAAGAAGCAATAAAACGGATGAAAAGCAAGAAAGCTGTAGGGCCTGATAATAACGAAGCTGAATTTTTAAAACTCTTGGAGAAAGAAGGAATAAATTGGATCACGGCTGTCTTCAATAAAATATACAATACAGGAATCATCCCTGATAAATGGCTAGAATCAGAATTCATAGCGATACCTAAAAAACAGGGGGCTAAAAAGTGCGAAGAATATCGAACAATAAGCCTAACGAGCCACATGTTGAAACTGTTTCTTAGAGTCATCCATGGAAGAATTTATAAGAAGTGCGAGGAACAAATATCGGACAGACAGTTCGGCTTCATTAACGCAGTGGGTACCAGAGAAGCACTTTTCGGAGTACAGGTACTGATTCAAAGATGCAGGGACATTAACTGCGACGTACACGCGTGCTTGATCGACTATGAAAAGGCATTTGACAGAGTTTAACATCAAAAGATGATAAACATTTTAAAAGAAGCAGACCTGGATGACAAAGACCTCAGAATAAATTCAGAACTATACTGGAATCAGACCGCATACATGAAAATTAACGGAGAAGAAACAGATCACATAAAAATACTACGTGGAGTTAGACAGGGATGTATCCTATCGCCGTTGATATTTAATATGTACTCAGAGAAAATTTTTAACGAGGCTCTTTACGGAATAGACGAAGGCATCCTTCTAAATGGTGAAAGAGTAAACAATGTTAGATATGCCGACGACACCATGGTGATAGCAGATAGTTTAGAGGGACTTCAGAGGCTAATGGACAGAATAAACGAGTACAGTCAACAGTACGGACTAAACATTAATACCCACAAAACGAAACAAATGATTATCAGCAAGGTGAATGTAAATGGAGCTCATCTATACATTAATGGGACGCAGATAGAGCGAGTAAAACAGTATTGCTACCTGGGAACTATTATAAACGAACAGTGAAGCAATGTACAGGAAATAAATATGAAAGGCAAGAACGGTCTTTAACAAAATGAGCACCATCTTCAAAAGTCACAACATATCCCTAGATACAAAAATGAGACATTTGAGATGCTATGTTTTCTCTGTGTTGTTGTACGGGGCGGAGGCATGGACGCTTACAGACACCACTAATAAAAAACTTGAAGCATTTGAGATGTGGCTTTATAGAAGAATGCTGAGAATATCATGGACAGCAAGGATCACGAACAAGGAAGTTCTAGAAAAAATGAAGAAGGAACCAGAGATTGTGTTTACGATCAAACGCATAAAATTGCAATATCTGGGACACGTTATGAGAAATCAGCTCCGTTACTCCCTGCTGCAGTCTATATTGCAAGGTAAAGTCAAAGGTAAGCGAGGACCCGGTAGAAGGCGAATATCATGTCTGCGGAATATAAGAACATGGTTTAAGAAAACCTCAACGCAGCTGTTTCGAGCCGCAGCGAGCAAGGTCATGATTGCCAATATGATTTCCAACATCTGAAACGGATAGGAACCATAAGAACAAGAAGTTTTAAAATTTTGGCTACCTGACTTTTTAATGCAGTTACACAGTTTTCTCGTGTTGTGTATATGACAGATTTTCTTAAACAAAGAGTGCACAAAGGTACGTCTAAGTCTCCGTTATTTGAAACCATCATAAATGTGCTGACCACATTCAAAACAGCTGTTTGCTTTGTCACAATCAATATCACAGAGTGTTAACTTATCGCTGGACATAGTTTCTTTTTCTACGTGATTATTGTTTTCCACAGCCCTTATCACCGTCAAAATCTCCAAAGCACCTTCATCCACAGCATTTATTTCTTCGTTATCTTCTTCAATAAAACTTCTTATAAGCTTAGAGAACTCTCCTTCTAGTTCTTTCTCAGTAGTTATTTTTGTACGACGTCGGCTGTCAAAAAGAAATCTAATAATCCATTTTTCTGCGGTGAAGCATTCATTGCCTCATAAGGAGTTCTTCTGATCCCACTGTGGTAACTGTTGTTGTTAGTATTCTGAATGATCCTGAGACTATTTGTCCATCCTGAGGTGTTGTTATCAGACATCCAAGCCACAAGTCTAACTCGAACGTCTCGACCTGCACGTCTGAACCGTGAGAAGCGGATTTCGGCGTTTGCGCAAACTAGAAATGCCCACAACCCGACGTGGGTAAAATAGATTACCCACGTCGGGCTATTGGAATTATGGTTTTGCTCAATCTCCGGTGAATGTCTTTATTTTGGCAATTGAGTAATTTCGTGTACCCAGAATGCGGTCTGGGTATTTCGCTTCGGGCAATGTTCGAATAAAATGCTCACTCCGCGACGTGGGTAACTCACGTTGTACACATCGCGAATTGAGTAAAAATTTCGGACATTGTCTGAATTCGGAGTTTGAGCGTTACATATACACTCTATATTATGCTGACCATCAGAGTATTTTTGCTCAGGTATATGATTAAATGGCATGTAGTAGTTAATGTTACTAAAACTGAATATTTACGTAAAAGTCCAATCACAATGATTGTGAATTTAGTTTTGAATTTACTTTTTATGGACTTCTCCTTCTGACTTGACGCTTACTCAAAAAAAAATCTACTGAAAATGCTTGAAAGAAAAGTTCTAAGAGTATGGGGCCATAAATGACAGAAGGAAATGATTTTTTTTTAGGTATACTACTTATACCAAAAACCAAATATAAAAACGATTAAAATCAACAGATTAAGAAGGGTAGGCCTTGTCTGAAGGATGAAATATAAACAACAAGTCCAAAAATTAATGTTTGAAAAACCTGTGAGAAACAGACAACGGGAAAGACCAAAAAATCGCTTTCTGAACAATATAAGTGCAGATCTTTTAGATCCATCAAGGTATGTAAAGCTAAAAAAACAAAGTTTTAAAGGGATGTTTTAATGTTATGAAAAGTGGAAATGATAATGCTCATATGGATGAGTGGAGAGCCAAATAAGGATAAAATTAGGGATAAATGCAACGAAGATGATTATGAAGAGACTCTTTTACCGGTACACCTCCTTTCCTCATGATGCGTTACCATTTAATTGAATTCATTAATTAATTGGTCATTTATTTGCAATATCTTACCAGATTCCCTATTCGAAGATGTATAAAATAACACAATGTTGCTCCAATAAAGTAAACAACAAAGTTCTTGGAAGCGATAATCGAATTTATCTTAGTTACAATGTAGCTCAGACTAGAATATCAATAAATGAAAAGATTATTACGAAAATATGTTAAATGGTTGTGGTTACTATTATTTAAAAACCGTCACTACAAATTCGTGTAATGAAGCTGTTTTTTTTTTCTAACTTACAAATAATTTACTAAAACGAACACAATAATATATGGAGAGCATTTCGTTCCAATATGGACCTGCAAAGCCTCGTACTATTAACAAAGATTTGATTTTTACGTGGATCTGAGATAAGGCAGTTAAAACTTAGCCTACCGAGTCAAAAAATTTGTAAAACTATCCCAAGACTTTGTCATGAGGGAGGTGTTTTTGAAGAGAGGTGACTTTGTCATGAAGGAGAGAGACGATGCAGTAACCAGAGAAAAAGATGCGAAGAGTTAATACGGTTGAGAATAATATGAGCTAGGTACCTTAATTGTAATTAATGAAGTGAAGGAGTATGCTGAAAAAAGGAGTATGGTAGGTACATAAGCAAAAAAAACCATGGTAAGTACATAAGCAAAAGCAGATATGAAAGGTTATTGAGTAAAATTAAGAATGTGTGGAGGTTACGAAAACTACTGTCGATGGATGGGAACAAAGTTACGGTTGAGTGAAGTCTGTCAATTGACACAGTTGGGACTGTTTTTCATGTCCTTCTGTCAATGTTTTCTAAATCTTTATACAGGTCTAAACGTAATAAGTTTATTTGTTGAATATTATGAATTAATTAGACCCTTTCAGGAATCTTATGTTGATGTTTGTTGACTTTTGAGTGGTGTGAAAAGGTAGATGTGGACTCTCTCTTTGAGTGTTCGGAGGATCTGGTGAATAAAGATCTGAAAGTTCTACCAATATACAGTGTAGGTAAAAGTTTATGGTCGGTATGTACTTTATGTGAGATGGAGTGAGAAACACCTATTTAAAAAGAGAGAGGTATATTAGGTCAGCCCATTATATCGTCGAAATAGCATTAGTGGGACTAAGAAAAGAGGAGAAGTTCAACGTTGCCAAACTTATTGGTTTTATTTGACCTGTTGTCTTTTTAGCATTTTTTCAATTCAATTTTTCAAAAATATTTGTTAGTTTTTTCAGGATTCGAAAAAAATGAATACATTTAAAAAGCATTGGCCTTAAATTTTGCGCCTACGTTCTTATCGCAACTAAACCGATTTTCGTAAACAATAACTATGATTGTTTGGCAGTAGTTTCAAGTGAGAGAGTACCTACATAAACAAACATAATGGCTATTATCGTTTATGTGTATATTTATTGAAGTGAAAGAAACTAATGAAGAATATATTTATTTTAACTTGAAAAATAAACTAAACAATACAACCCGATATCAGTAACTGTACTACGTCGGATACTATGGATGTAAGGTTACCGTTTGCTAAAATTTTATTGCAAGATTCTTGAAGGCAGCGTACCATAACAATCACTGAACTACCCTTCAAGTATTTTTGGCCACTCATGTTCTTGTTATTTCTTTAAAAGGCCGTAAAATTTGGGAAAATTGAGAACAAATAATCCAGTCTTCATTATTTAGATTTGGTCCAAGTCTAAGTCTGTATTAACTAATACAAAAGTGGAACGGATTGCCTCTTCTAACTCGGTCATTCTTTTTAACATGTAATAGGTGAAGTTCTACTTAGTTTCCACGTCTTGGATTGGCCGTTTGGGAACTTTGTTATGTTGTAATTGATACTTTAAAAGCCTTTCTAAAGATAAGGTACTTTTTTTGAAATGTGTTTTTTTAGAAACTGAAATTTGAAATTAGTGAAATAATTTCACTAATTTCAAAAGCGATCTTTTCTGAATTATGGTTTCCAGAAAAATGGCAGCAGCCTAATAAAATCGTTTTAAATTCTAAATTTTCGGTTAAATATTGTCCTGTTAATGCGATGTAACTCTCGGTTACTCCATATGTCCAAAGGTCAGTAGTAATACAGATATTTTCTACTTCTTTAACAACTTGTGATCTAATAATTTGCTTAGTTTTGGTATAACATTCCTGAAGTAATGAGCCTGACGTAATGAACAAGTTTTTCTTGTTGGTGGTTTGTATCCAGGAATCCACCCTGCAAACTTTTTAAAAGCTCGTTCTTCAACTATGGAAAACGGATGAAACGAGTCTTTGCATAGGTTTATTAAATCCATATCTATTTGTTTCTTTTGTTCTAAACTAATATTTTTATTAATGGAAGTATCCATCACCTTTTGACGCTTGGGTGGCGGTGGCAGTATGTCAGTACTTGTAGTAGAAGTAGTCGAAACGGACAGAAATGCGTCAGGAGAAGTTTCAATCATTGCAATATTCAGAAAGTGGACCATAAAAGCTGCATCTTCTACAAATGCGCATTTTTTGAAAATAAAATTATTATTCTTATACTAGGTCAATCATTTTGACTAAGAAAAATAATTCATAATTGAATATTTACAATAAATAAATCCTTTGACGAACTATCAATAAAGATTTGAAATCGAAAATGCAGATCAATCGTAAATCGAAACTCATTCATTAATCCGAATACCTAGTTATAAAAAACAAAAGAAAGAGTTAAGAAGCTGGTTACTTCTATAAAAAAAGAAAAAGAAGATTGTACTAGTGAAAATCAACCAGTACAAGAAAAAGAAACTGATAAAGATGACTTAAGTCCATGGTGTATTTTTGATGAATTTATTAGACATGACTCATCTAAACATACACCTGTATCTAGAGATATAAAAGAAGTCGACATGTATTTGTTTGATGATATTACCCACAAAAAATTTCGAACGGTAATTGTAACTGTCCATTACAGTGGTGGAAAAACCATCGCCATGTATATCCTAACTTAACCACTATATTCATAAAATATTGTAGTATTGTAACAAAATCTGTTCATTGTGAACACATGTTCAAAATCTGGTTTAATTTTAAACAAAAGAAGAAACAACAAGAAAAGTGGAAAAACGTATGTTTTTAAATGTCAATTTAGACGATTCGCGATTTAATAATGTGTCATGTAAATGTAAGTACTATTTGTATTGTCTAATTTATTTTTTAAGTTATAATAAATATATCCTTCGTTAGTTTCTTTCAATATAATAGCCAATATGTTTTCTGTGTACTCGCTTATTTGAAACTACTGATAAACAATCAACTAGTTACAGTTTACGAAAAACGGTTCCGATAAAAATGTCAACGACCCACCTCTAGTTTCTTAGGATAGGAACCAGAGATATGTATATCTCAGATCGGAACTAATCGGAACTAATCGAAACTAATCGGAACTAATCGTCTTACTACTTGGCAATGGGCAGCAATAAGAAATATAGAAATATGGAGGGGAGACCAAGGGGAAATATGATTGTTATCTTTGTCTGTTCGCTGAAAATATGATTTTATATCTGCGTTAGATATCCTGTTAAATTTTATCATACCGACCATAAACTTTTACTTACACTGTATGTAGCATCGCAATCTGAACAAAAGAGTTTGTATACACCACTGTGGTTATTGTAATGTATTGGATCCTTAGTATTGGTTAAACTCTTATTGAGGGTGTTATTAACTTTAAATGAAATTCTGATGTTGTCAGAAGAAGTAATGATGATTTGTTAGATTCTTTCGGATAGTTTGGTATAATGGAACGGTAAAGAAGCATAAATGGGAGAAACATTGGAAATTAAGAGAAAGACAGATTGTTGGACGAGTCTAAGCTCTGTTTTGGGTTGGAGTGTATCTATAATAGATAGATCATAATCACTGTTAACTGCAATTTGTTTAAGTGTGTGTAATTCTGTATTAAACTCAGAACTAAAGAAAGTGGTATAGAATGTATTCTATGAATAACACTGCGAAAAGTAGAGAGCTTGTGTTACATTGGATCGTTTGAGGAGAAGTGGATAACGGGATCTGTTTGTGTACGTTTACAGTAGATACAATAGGTGAAGTAGTCATGTAGTCTGGTAATGGATAAGTCAAGAAAGTTAATAGAGTTAGAAGTTTCTAGTTTCTAAAAGTAATTTTAGGATGGATTTTATTGATTTTATGAAATAACTTGTGGACTGATACGGAGTTACCTAAAATGAAGTCTAAGTAGTCATTTACGTATCGGAACCGGTGTAGAATCTCAGGATTTTTTGTGACATGATTGGGCTCTAAATTATACAAAAAGACATCAGCTAAGAACAGGGATAAGCAACTACCCATTGCTAAACCATCAGGTTGTTGATAAAAGTTGTTATTGAAAATAAAGTAATCTTGAGACAGACAAATTTTTCGAATATTTAAAATTTATAAAATATTGATAGGAGAGATAGATTTATTTTTAAGGATTGTGTTAACCAGACTAATAGATTTATGTTTGGGTAGTGAAGTGAATAAATTGCTAATATCTAACGATAGCATAGCAATATTAGAATTAAGATTGATAAGTTGAAGTTTTTCAACTAATTGGTGAGAGTTAGAAATTGTGAATTGGAGGGTGAAGTTTTTTAGGGTAATAAGAATAAATTTAGATCAAATAGAAACTGGAGCATTGATGAAACTGACAACTTGGCGAACAGGAACGTCAACTTTGTGAATCTTAAGTAAACCATACAGTCTGGGAATGAGCGGATTACTGGGGATTTTATGGTACGGTGCTTCTTGTTCAGAAAAGAAATTCGAGAATTGTTTTATTTTGTTTTTGATTTTGGAAATGAAAGATGTAGATGGATCAACTGGGAGTAGGGTGATGTTGTTGTTGTCCAAGAAAGAAGTGACTCTATCAATATAAAGTTGTTGTTTTAAAATAGCAAGACAATTGCCTTTATTAGCTTTGCTGAAAATGCGATGATGATTTTTGATTGAATTTAAAGTGATGAGATGAGACTTTTTTTATTAAGAGACATATTGGGGAATATCAAGATTGAAGATGTATTGTTAATAGAAGTAGAAGGTAAAAAGGACGAAGGAGATGCACTGTTACTGGACATTAGATTAAGAGGAAAGCTTGGTTTTGAATCTGCTAATTGTTTGAATGCATTAGTTTCTTATTAAAGTTTTTTGTGTGAGAGAACACAATGAATCCATACTGGACCAGCTAAACATAAAGAAAAGACTAAGAACACAAATATCAGAACAAATAATAAGCTATTTTGGACATGTGCTTTGAAGAAATGGTCTTGAAAAACTCACCATCCAGGGAAAAGTAGAAGGCAAAAGAAATAGAGGTAGATCTCCCACACGATATACGGACCATATTGTTGCTACCATTGGCGCTCCATTGTCAGAATGTGCTAGAATGGCATAAGATAGAAAAACGTGGAGAAACATTGGGAAATTTAGCTAATAGCTTCATGATATCACGATACCTGCATCAGGTTAATGACTAAAAAGAAGAAGAAGTGTGAGAGAAATGGACAAATTTTTTATGACAGTATCTGTCTCAATTGAGAGGCTCTCTATATTTTTAATACATAATGTAGTAGGGACGGAGTGTTTGAGACCAAGGTTTAGCAGTGTTAGTTCTTCCGTAGAAAATTGAACATTCGAAAGATTTTTGATCCCGTGATGAAATCGAAAATTAAATTTTATTATAACTTTTCTTGAATTTTTCAGTGATTTCATCTGTTATTTATTTATTTTATTGGAAAACTTTTTTTGCTTCTTAACTGCCAAACCTGGTTTGTGAATAAAATTTGTGTTTAACATATTTAAGTGTATTTATTTAGAACGGACACGTAACATAAATATTTTTCTAATATCCACTTCAATTGTTGAGCAGTGTATTTACGCTTGGTAAAGAATACATTTATTGATGCCAAATGTAATTTTCATAAAAAACATGATCTTTCAACAATGTTGGTCTTTTAATTTTTAGCTGTTTTCGAGAAATTCAAGAAATAATTTATTTTCTTTTATATATCATAATAGATCCACTGTAACTGTTATGTGATAAATGAAAAATTCTCACTCATACAGCATCATAATTGTATTACTTCTGATCTTTCAACTATGTAACCTATGGTTAAGAAATATAAGAGAAAGTAGCGTGTCCGCCTCATATTAAACATATTTTGGTTTTGAGTTTACGTAATACTGAGATGTCAATTGATAATTCCTTCCTATAGAAATATAATGGTATGCAGGAAGTGAATTAATTAATTTTTGTGTATTAAATACATAATATTTTGGTGTTGTGTAAAACTAGGTTAATATTGTATATATTTACAAAACATGTATTAGCTAAATAACAAGAGCCATTTGTGTATGTTACATTTTTTTATACATTTATCCCTTTTTACATCCTTATCTTTATCAATAATTATTGGAGTATTAAACTTTAAAAAGTAATATTTAAAGTTAAATTAAAATTATCCTGAAGTAAAATTAGCCCGAACTAGTAGATCTGGATTATCTAGCTACGGAAAGCTCGAAACTGAAGTGGAAGATCAACTGAAGAGAGCAAACGAAGCCGCAGGTGGCCTGATTGAAACAATGTGGAGAAATAAAAATATCGGGACCGAAATGAAAGGCCGAATTTACAAAACGGTCATCAGACTACTAATGACATAAGCGACAGAAACACGATCTGATACGGAGAGGACAAAAAGGGTGTTAGAAACATCAGAGATAAAAACACATGGGTAAGACACTATGGGACAGATCTAGAACTACAGATATACGACGCAGATGCAAAGTGGAAAACATTAAGAATTTGGTAAGAAATAGAAAAGTAGAATGGAACGATCATATAAGCCAAATAACAATTCCCAATATAAAACGATCAGTGCGAATAGTACGAAAACCATGAAACGACAACGTACTGGGGGCACATTGACAAACAGATGGAACAAATGATCAACTAAAAATTGATGTAAAGAACATAAGATACTCTCGAAAGTCAATCACAGCATCATTAATAACGTTACAACTTTTAGTCTTTGCCATGTTTATTATTGCTTTTCATGTTTGTCGGTCCTGTGCCACTATTTCTCATTACCCTACTACCATTTTCTACAGATCCCCCTGACTGCATTTTACCACCTTTTTCTAGGCCCTCCTACAGACCTTCTCCCATCTGGCCTTTCCCAAAACACATTTATTTAATAACGGGATAACCGCAATAACAGTAAAAATGCAAGCGCACGAGGTGACGTAAGTTTTTTGGTGGCAGAATTGGTCGATAATAAATTAATAATAAAATAGGAATTTTAAGAAAATAATTAATTGATTTAAACTGATACGAATAAAAAATATATATAAGAAGTCAAGGGAAAAAACAATCATAGTCCACTTTTGGCCGAAATTGAAATGACGAAGTTTTCTAGTGATGAATACATATTACTTTCGGATGGTATGTAGTAAAAGGGAAAGACATTCACAGTCCTTTTATTACAAATGTTAAATGAAACGGTGTACTGAGAAAGAATCATCGTAGTCCGCGCGCTGCGAGGGAATAACCGTCAGGGTCCGAAGGCGCCTCCTCTCTGTCTCAAAAGGTCGGATCGGTTGCAACATTACTGTGATTCTCTTTCTTAGTTTAGCGACTTTGTTGGTGTGTTCTAGTTTGCCAGTTTATTCTATTTGAACAATAGTAAAGTAGTAAGCACATATTGATTAAAATGGAAAGTAGTGGTAGCGATTGTAGTGATGTAGATGTGGGGACTACTGCTAAAAAAGAAGAAGAACAGACTTCTGTGAGCCACTACTCACGAGGTAGGGTCATATTGCAAGCGCCACCATTTTCGTTGTTTTGGGAACGTCAATGAAGCCGAAAGGCAACGTATTTTGACTCAATTCAATGAGCCTGCTAAGTATGACGATCAGAATTCTTTTCGATTAGCCAATCCTTGATTTGCCTTTTGTTCCACAATTTTTTTTGGAAAATCAAATTTGCTTTAGTGAGTGGTATGACGCGTTATCCAAAACGACAACGTTTTCTTTGTCTTTCTGCAAGTTTGGAATTAACGTCTTCTCAAACCATTCTTCATACAGATCCCTGTCTATTTCATCGTGGTAATCAGCGGTTCCCTTCTTGGCCAAGAAAGTTAATTCGGTCTATGCTACAAAATCAGTTTCGCTTCTAGCATGAAGAAGAATAAACCGAGGACCTCTTTGGGTTGGAACTTTCAATCCAGAAAAAAAAATAAAATAATCCAGCAGTAGCATTTTGGAAAATTTAAGTCCGCTTCCGAAACCCCCCCCCCAAACAAAAAAGACTTGTCGAAAAAATCAAAAATCTCAGATATTAACAGAAAGGCCTAACAGAGAAAAACTTAAGATGTAATTTAAAACAAGAAAAGAAAGGTAATATTGTTTAAACAAGCGTTAAAATGGACAAAGGAGAAAAGAGAAAACCACGAAATTGAATGGATGATCTCGTGTCAAATGAAGATGACTTCTGTTTATTATGTGGTGATGGTAGCAAAAAAGACGAGGTATGGTGTGTTATGTGTACAGCAGAGTTCTCAAACAAAAGTTCTCAAAGTTTTATGTCGACGAATTCAAGTGCGTACAGGGACACCCAATCTTGCTTCTTATTCCTATCGTGATATGAGTGGCCCTGATGGAGACTTTCGTTATGTGCAAGTAGGTTTCAAAGCATTTTTATCCATTTATGGAATTTCTGCTTTCCGAGTGCAAAGAATTCGAGAATCACTGACCTCAACCGGTATTGTACCATTAGACGCTAGAGGAAAACACGGAAAGAGGCCCCACAAAGTTTGTGAAGATACTATCGTCAAAGTGATAGAATTTATTGGTTCCTTGAAATAAAGAAAATCGCATTACACCCGAAAAAAAGTAAGAAAACTTATCTCCCAGAAGAACTCAACATAATCAAGTCATACATACTATGTACTTAAAAACAATCCCGATAATAAATTATCGTATGACAAGTTTCGCAAAATTTTTGACACAAAGTTTAATATTGCATTCGGTTTTTTCTTAGAAAAGACACCTGTATAAACGCGGAAATATCTGCCCTTTCGCAGAAACTAGATGCCAGCAGTGATGAATATTAAACCCAAATCTTGGAGAAATTACAAGAAAAAAACAACGAGAAACAAGTTCATCTTGCGAGAAGTGAAAAATTTTATTCTGTGAAAAGAAAATATCGAAAATTAGCCTCAAAAGCAATCGATACCGAAACCATAACCATAGACTTCCAAAAAATTTTACCAACCCCTAATGTAACCTCAAACGATGTCTACTATAAACGGCAACTTAATTTTATAAGTTTTAATGTACATGTATTGGCCGATTCTACCTCTGTTTTCTATACTTATGACAAATTGGTAGCAAACAAGGGGGTTGACGATGTATGTTCGATGATTCATCACTTTGTGTATAACATATTGTCATCTCAGATTCAAAATTTGATAATATTTTGCTCTTGTGGAGGGCAAAATAAAAATTACACAGTTTTCCGGTTCCTTCATTATCTAGTTCAGACAGAAAGACGGTTTGAGTTTGTGAAAGTAATTTTTTCCATCTAGACTCAATTTATCTTTCACAAGACTATTTATTCTGGGCCATTTTCAAGCTTGCTGTTTGAATTCAAAGTTAAACGAAACCCGAAAAGAAAGTTAAGGAAAGCCCATAATATCACAACTCCGGAAGTTACTAGCCACAATCATCCCGAAGCTTTGTACAGCGGCCCACTTCCGGTCAAAGCTGCTAAGTTACAAGATCTTCTCCACTTGACCAAACATTTGGAAAACGTAAAGTCTAGAAATATCTACACTAATTTACAGGGTACTGAACAGGAGGAAAGTTCGGAGGAAGAAACATTTTGTGACGCAGAAGCTTAAAGGTACTGGGGAAGAACGTTCATGGTCCAAGCCGGCACACTCAATTTTTTGTATGATGTTTCGCAAATAAAATATTTTTTGTCTTCTCTTGATTTTTGCTCTGTAAACATGTCAACGTATCACTTAAAAAATTTACCTATTTATACGGTTGAGTTAAAACAATTTGTTTTAATTTAAAACATTAAATTACGATTTCCATGAAAACTGTTTTTGTGGACTCAGATTGTTTTTCCCCCTGATTCTTTATAGATATATACTAAAAAAATAAGGCTAATAAAATATACAAATTTGTAGTGGAAATGATTTTTTGTAAAATCCTCTATAATAAAACTTTGACATTACTTTGTTTTAAAATGACTAGAAAAAATGTTAAGGACCAAATGAAAATTTGTTCAAAAATTTTTGGTTATTTTTGTTAATAACTTTTTTATTTACGATTTTACCATAAAAAGTAGTAAAAATAATTTTTAGACAATTTAATTTCCTACAAATAATTTTTAATAACATTTTTGTAGGGTTGTTAGTTTAGAAGATACAGCGCGAAAACCCTTTCCCCACTTTTTTTAAGATGGCGGCCGGGGGACAAGGTTGGCGCTCCTACAAGCTTGAACTTAAGCTAATACTTACTCTCCCAATATATTAAAAAAAATAAAATTATTGCGTCCTTTAAGAATGTTGTATAACTCCACAGTACAATGTCACTTTCATCGGCACAGTATAACACTAATATCATTATACACTAGTATAACACTAATGTCATTAATACCTACAAAATATCAGACCGTAGATGTCAAACCACAAGATTCAACCACAATCAATTCCACAAGATTGGTTAACGTCTACGTTTGTGACTATACCCAAATCAAAATACGCAAAAAAATGTAACGACTTTCGATTAATAAGTCTCATGCCCCATATTCTGAAGCTATTTCTAAAAATTATCCATAACTAAATTTACAAAAAATGCGAAGAAGATATGGGTCCGGAACAATTTGGCTTTCGAAACGGTATGGGAACTCGAGAAGCTTTGTTCAGTTTCATTGTTCTCATGCAAAAGTGTCGGGATCAACAAAAAATGTCTACTTGTACTTTATAGATTATGAAAAGGCTTTTGAGAAAGTCAAACACGATCAGCTAATAGAATGCTTACAAAAAACGAATCTGGATCCAAACGACATTAATACAATACGTGAACTCTACTGGAACCAAAACGCCGCTGTCAGAACTGAATTGGGTGATACTGAAACCATAAACATCCAAAGAGGAGTTAGACAAGGTTGTATACTATCACCATTATTATTCAACTTTTACTCAGAGGACATCTGCTCTAGATGAAGCACAAGAAGGAATAAAAGTCAAAGGAAAAATCGGGAACAATATCAGGAATGCCGATGATACAGTACTGATTGCTGGCCATGAAGAAGAACTACAAATTCTGTTAACCAAAGTAGTGCGAGAAGGAGAACTATACGGCCTTAAGGTGAATGTAAAAAAACCAAAACAATGGTAATTTCAAAAAAACACACACCAGTTATAAACATACTAGTCAACAACAATCTAGTTGAACAAGTGAAAAAGTTTAAGTATCTAGGCTGTTGGATACATGAAACCTTAGACCAAGAACAAGAGGTTAAATGTAGAATAGAACAGGCAAGAAACACCTTCTTAAATATGCAACAGTTACTCACTACCCGTTATCTTGATTTGTCCCTACGATACTGCATGATAAAGTGTTATGTATATAGTGTAGTATTACACGACGTGGAAGCTTGAACGTTAACAGTCAGCTCGTTACGACGTTTAGAGAGCTTTGAGATGTGGGTATTTCGTCGTAGACTGAAAATTCCATGGACCGACCGCGTTAGAAATGAAGAAGTTTTTAGACGTATGAATAGAGAACGTGAACTCACAGAAATTGTCAAGAAGCGTAAAACTTCTTATCTTGGACACATATTTAGACACGACAGGTATAACTTCCTTGTAGCCTTTAGCTGTATCTTGAGTATAATGTTTATATCTTACAAATAAAGACATCTCATCTGAAGGCAAGTTTTGGTATCCTGTAACTTTACAGATAAGCATAAAAAATATCATTTACAAGGAGTAGCATATTAGTCTACTTCCGACAGGGAATAATATGTATAACAAAAAGATAAGAAAATTAAAGGCATTTATAAATAAATACAACATTGTTTTAAATTCAGATCAACAAGAAGTTATTATTATTTACTATGTTAAAGAAACAATAATTAAAATATTAAGACATTCATCCATTATTTTAAATCATTTTCCTTAATCATATGTTGCTTTCTGTGAGGACTTTCACACGAATTTAAATAAAAATTATGAAACAGCTTATTTAAGGCCAATGATTTTCACAACATTCTTATAAAAGAATACCACTCGCATACACTACTATATCAATAGGTGTTTTATTTATAACGAGCAGCTACTATGCGTGTTTTACATAATAAGAAATCAATATTTGCAGTTATAATCAATTATTTATTAGACAATAAAATATGTGCTTATGATTCGCAGCATTATTTAAACTTTAAGACCATAATCGATGAGTAGGGGAGACCGGGGAGAGTTCGGACCATTTTTAAAAATTAATTTTTATTAGAAAAGTGTATTGATATATTTACCTTTTAAAGTAGTTAACTTAAGCTTCCAAGGTTCAGGCATAACCAATCAAGAGCAGAATATATCAAATCAATAAATTAACAACAAAAATAAAAAAATATTGCAGGGGGTCATTTGTCCGAAGTCTCCCCAGAAACGGGGAGACTTCGGACTAGGAACTGGGAGACTTCGGACAGTACTGGGAGACTTCGGACAGTACAACATATGTTACTTATAAAAATGTATTTAAAAAAAATAGACATGTTTAGATATTAAAAAATTAATGCAATGAATAATCTTCTAAATCTGTATTAAAATAGATCATATTTTCATATCTTTGACGTGTATCTTTCAAGGGCTTCGGTAAAATACATTTTATGTCTTCAAATATAACAAAAGCATCTTCTTCAGTGGAGATAAACCGATTAGAAGTGGCATGTTTTTTATAAAATTTTACGTCGTATCCTTTTATCTGTTTTTCCTGAATTTCTGCAACATAGTGCCGAAATGTAGCTGGTGTTTTTCCATAAACTCTGGCAATTATAAACTGACCATTTGCAATATTTGTTTCTTCTGTATCCACTTCGTCATCTTGCTCTATGAAGTCAGAGGATTTTTCATTGCTCATTATGTCTTCAGAGGAAGAAGAAGAAGATGTTTCAACAATTTTTTTAGTGACTTTCTGTCTTTTTTTAGGATTTACTTTCCTTGTAACAGATCGTTTTAGTTTCCTGTTGGCAATTTCGTCTTTTTCTGGAGTATCCGTGGCAATGATACATTTGCCCTTAGGCCTCCCTCTATTTGATGTTTTACGTTCTGGCGCCTTGGGAAACGGTCTAACCATTTCTGGAGAAATGATGTTTGGAGAAGTTGAGTGACTCGGAGAAACTAAAACTTTGCTTGGCCCCGGTTTGGACAAGCTATCAAAATCTCTTTTTCCGAGTTCCGGTTCTGTAGTAGGCATTGGTCTATCTGTCACGTAAGAAGATAAGAACTCTTCTTCTCCGAATATATTCCTGTCAAAAGGCCAAATACCTGTACACTTGAAACCACTTTTAATATTAACTGGATTGGCAGCTCTGTCCCAAGCAGAAGAACAAATAGCAGGCAAGTCATATATAGAAAGTGTCTGACCAGGATTAGACAACATCCAGGAATTAGCACCATCATTAAAAAACTTTTTGAAAGGACCAAACACTGTTCGGTCCAAAGGTTGTAACTTATTAGAAGTATGAGGTGGTAGTGTCAAAACAGTAATTCCATTTTCTTTGCAGTAATCAAGTCCCTCCACTGAGAGATGGGACTCGTGGTTATCCATGATTAGTAAAATTTTATTAGTATCAGAGCAGAGTGTATTTTTGACAACATGTTTAAGTACTTTCAAAAAATTATCACTTGTCATCCATCCTGAAGGAGATACTAATCCTAAAGCAACTTGAGGAACCCCTTTTATCATGCGGTTTTCATCAAAACGTTGCCGTGGGAATACCCATATAGGAGGCAATGCTTTTCCATCAGCAGAAATTATGCCCACTTGTGTAACTAATTCTCCACGTTCACGTGAGGTCACCTGCCCTATTTGATGTTGACCTTTTCTTCCAATTATTTTAGGTACACGCTGAACTGTAGTAACCCCAGTCTAAAAAATAAGTGATATTAATTATCAAAATAACTAAACAAAATTGTTAATTGACTCACTTCATCTAAATTGAAAATCGCTGAAGATCCAAAAGAATGACGACGTAAAACTTCTTCTAATTTATTTTGAAACGTCTCAACAGTAACTTTGTTAAAACTCGTCATTCTAGCGAGACTAGTGGCTTCAGGTGTTCTAATAGATAGTACAGGATGACGTTTCATGAAACCTGAAAACCAGTCTGTTCCAGCTTCTTCATTTTCGCTCCATGTAGTAGGCATTTTAACATGGTTTTTCTTGGCAAATTCAAAAGCTAAACGTCTTGCAGCTTTAGGCGTTAGTCCATGAAACATGGAAGAACAATCTAATAAATATTTTTCAAGCATTTTTTCCATTATATCGGTAAACACTTGAGATTGCTTGAAATTTGGAGAGAATGTTACGTTGTCTATACCCACAGCTCTAGCTTTCTTTATGTAATCTAGAAGACTAGATTTAGGAACGCCGTAGGTTTTGGCGCTATTCCGAATGCTCAATTTGCCGTCAAGCACCTCTGATGTGGCATTTTTCATAGTGTCTGCAGAAAATTGTCGTTCTGTTACCCTTGTATATGTACGGGGCATTATGAGCTGTAAGAGAAAAATAGAATAACTACAGATCAGGGGAGACTTCGGACACACAGGGGAGAGTTCGGACACTGTGTCCGAACTCTCCCCTAATGCAAACATTGGTAATACAATGGGTTTATAAAAAAACTTACCTAAATATTGCAACAACATAAACGCAAATTAATGAAATAAGTATAGTAGATTACAGCACCAAAGTTTTATACGTGGTAAGTCTATGTATTTTAAAATATATCTTCTGGATTGCACCGATATTTTTAGAACAAAACTCGACAAAACACTTCACAATAGATAACTCTGTGACTACGACCGAAATCACAGCTGTCAATACATAACCTATAATTATGTACAAATAAGGTTGTGTTTACCAAATGACAACAGTGCATCTTCAAAAATGTGCGAAATTCAAATGTGTCCGATGTCTCCCTGTGTCCGAACTCTCCCCGGTCTCCCCTACCAGAAATGAATGAGCTCTAATAAAGGCCACATAAACGCGTGATTGATGCATTGCATGCACTATCTACACAAATTATATTCAAATTTATTGGGTGATTAATATTAGCTACTATATTTACCTTACCCTCTACACAAGTCAAAGAGAAAACCAAACGAACTTGGAAGCGGCCGCATAACGCAAAATCATCAACCAGGGTTCAGAGCTCATGTCAGAGATCACACTAAGCGAAATCCAAGACGCAATGAAAAAGATGAAAAACAACATAGCACCAGGAGAAGATGGAATCGTAATGGAAGCTATAACGATGGGCGGACGTGCCCTTCTCAACCAAATAAAAATTGTTTTCAACCTTTATCTAACAGATTGTTGCATACCGGAAACATGGAACAATGCAGTAACAATTTTACTACACAAGAAAGAGACAAGGCGCACCTAGAAAACTATAGACCAATCTGCTTATTGAACCACATCTATAAAATGTTTACCTGAATAATTACGACAAGACTAGAAAAAAATTTGGATTTCTACCAGCCTCGAGAAAAAGCTGGCTTCCTCTCAAAATTCGGAACAAACGATTACCTATAAACAGTAAAAACCTTAATAGAAAAATCGATAGAATATAACAGATCACTGGTACTTATGGGAATTGGACATTATTGTGATTATTGTGAACAATTGGATATTATGGAATTAGACAGCATTATAACTGCTCTAAACAATAGTAGAATAGACTACTGGCTTACAAAGCCAGTACAAACATTGTACACACAAACAACAACTACATTATACTACCAGAGAAATTCATATAAAGCGAGGTGTGAGACAGGGCGACACTCTCTCACCTAAATTATTTATAATGGTACTCGAATACGCCTTTAAAATGTTAAAGTGGGAAAATAGAGGAATAAAACTAGACGGGGAAATGCTCAATCATCTGCGTTTTGCCGACGGTATAGTACTTATTACCGAAGATTTGCGTGAAGTACAACAAATTCTACAAGAACTAATAAACGTATTTTCAACAATCGGTCTAAAAATGAACATCAGTAAGACCAAATTTATGACAAATTTGGTTCCCAGCGAACACCTAATCATCCAAAATCAAGTGGTAGAATTGACAGAAAAGTACAAATATCTCGGTCATGAAATCAAAATAAGCAAGAATAATCAGACCTGTGAATTTCAACGACGAATAGAACAGGTACCACAAGACCTAAGGAAAAGAACAGGTACCACTGATGTCGTCGAACGTATAGCCGACCTGAAATGTAATTGGGCAGGTCACACAGCAAGGCTAAAAGACTCAAGATGGACCAGAAAACTAATTGACTGTCGCCCAATAGAAGACAAAGGCAGCAGAGGATAACCACCAACACGCTGGTTACACGACATGAAACGAATATCCAAGAAATGGTATCAAGACGCACAGAACCATGATAAGTGGCGAAAAAAGGGAGAGACCTATGTTCCGCAGTGGACAGAAGAGGTTGCATGATGATAATGATGATGACTATATTTACCAATTAGCTTGTTATCTCATTTATACACGCTCTTTATGAGAACAATTACTAACAGACTGGGACATGAGCTGGATTTTCACCAACTACTAGAGCAAGCCGGAGTTAGGAGTGGTTTTAGAATGAATGCCGACCTACAAGTTATGATAAAGTGCAAGTAATAACAACTGTTCGTAGAACATCATACGATAAGGTAGATATTCTTGTCGTATAAGCCAGTCGTGACATCTCTGAGGGTTCTCATCTGCGTGGTACGGAAGGTCGGAAATATTTATATAAATCGAATCTTACATCTTTTATTGTTACATCTCACTATTTACAGATTCATGATTGATTAACAGCATACTTAGTTGACGATGATACGCGGTTAACTTTGAATTCGTCTGGTGTGACTATTCACTACACGTAACCGGGATAACATCGATTTAATTACAATTAACGATTGACTAATCATCTATTATTATTGACCTCGATTCCTTGTCTAGCTACTTTTATATTATATCAATCTGTGAGTCCCAGTAACCAGCCCCATTAACGAGTCGCCTCGTTACTGGGGCAACTGTCGTTAATATTATTATGCTTAACTTGCAAGGTTTCGCTTTGCTGCAACCAATGTGTTTTATAACAGACAAGCATATTTTATATAATGTGTGTGCTCTAGATTTCTAATTGTCCTAATTAAAATAGTCAACAACTATTTCATTTTTTTAAGTATTTTTAAATCGTTGTATTGGTTTCGATACTTCTAGTTTAGAAGCTCTAGAGTTTCTGCAAAAAGTCGCTCTGATGAGTCCTGTTAGGATGAAATATATATTTCACTATACGTGAAATCAAACCTTAACTGTCTTTCTTTTAAAAGTAATTACGTTTAGATTACTCATATTAACAAACTGTATTTAGATTTTATAAGTAGGTACAAAAGAACATCTTACTCTTCGGCTTTCAAAATACTACTGTCCGTTAGTGGACTACTGTAGCAAGCTGTAGTTTGGAAATTAAGAAAGAAATTATACTGCATACTTACATGTGATTTGGAGTAAAACAAAACTCCAAATGAGGCTAGCACGGAAGCGGACCGACAGTGGTAGTGGCGACGATACGACACGCACCAGCCGAAGTGAATGGAAGGAAATTGACAGACAATCAACGACCCACTGATGATTTTAAAGCCAAAAGAAGAAGAAGACTAATGTATGAAATAAACACATTTTCTAATAACGCGCGGAATGCGTTCATAAAATATTAAGAAAAAAAGTTGAATATTAATTGACAACTAATAGTTACTTTTGCGTTCAAATATATATTTTGCGGTACTGACAATAGTGGAAAAGTAGTTTAAAACTCTAAGAAATGACTATATTAATAATAATAGAAAGTACAGAAAGAAAAAGTAAATACATTTTTGATTACCAATATTTCTTGTGATTTATCTCAAAATTAAATAGCACATTTGGCATATATACAAAAAAAAAACAAGAAAAATAAAAACTGTATGCATATTTTTTATCTTAAGTCGAAAATTCTTGTAATAAAATACTTAACAAATTTAAAAACAAAAAAAAATTAAAATGTTTAATTTTCATAATTAAATCACTACCTATTTGCACTGGATAGATTTTCTTTAAATGACTCCATAAATGCATTAGCCAAATTGAACATTCGTACTCACATAAGGGTCGACGATCTGAAAAATACACTGTGGTAGCCTTGAAGTTCTCGTTAGTAGTGGACTAGAGATAATTGCGAATGATAAAACATGTCTTCTGTTACAGAATACAAAAACGATAAAAGCGAATCAGTGCCGGTACAAAAAAAAAAAACAAACAAACATATAGTGTCCTATGGAAAAATATATTAAAAAAGTTTATAAACTATTCAATCATTTTTAGGATTTACATGTCTAATTCAGTAGGGCACATTGTTTTAGTTATACGGATATACGAGCAAACATTTCTCGATCCAACGTTTTTACCTTGTTTAGGCTATCGCGCCTCTTCAAGGGCAGTGGCCATTTGTTGGTTAAAACGTGATTCTCATGTTGCCGCTCTCCGAGACAGGGCGTGGCAGTAGCTATAAAGCAGGAGTGTCAGAAGAATTTCCACCTTTTGGATGCCGTATGGATCAAGCCCGCTACCAAGTATAAGTTTCATGGGAAAACAGTCCTTTTCAGATTGTTGTTTTGTTTGGTTTTAAAAGCGTGGAGGATAGCTGTGGCTATGTCCTCGCCTAGGATTAGGTATCGTTGTGCAATGAGATTGGGAAACCACAGAAAATAAATCTCCCCCTGTCCTTGTGATTTGAATTCGACTCTTAAGGAGTTTGTGGTTTGATGTTTGATATTATGGATATGTGTGTTTACGAAATTTTTGGTATAGTTTGTGTAGTTATTGGTTGTGTGTTGATGGCTTTTTCTTGAGGTGTTTATGTGTTTATGATTGTGAGCTTGGTGGAGGTAAAGTGTGTATGTGGGTAAATGATAAGTATATATTTGGATGATGTGTGTGGGTAAATGATAAGTGTGTATCGGAGTGCATGTGAGTGTTGTGTTGTGTGTTTATGTGCGGAGTTGGGTGAAGGTTTGGTTTATTGAGTTATTATAACAGGAGGTAGATATGGCGTACACATACAGTTGGGACATCTTGGATTAGATATTTCGGAGCATGCATTAGATCTGTTTTGTTGTCCACAGAATGGACAGATAAATGATTTTTCTGTGTATTTGTTGCTTAACATTTCTCGAATGTTTCTCCCTCAAATCTGCACTAATATTATACTATCATCACGTGACATTATACCGTTATAAACTTTACATGTTTGTCATTTTTATTCAAATAAGTATTTTTTTAAATTTCGTTAGATTTTATTTATTGGTTAACTTTCTGTATATATAGAAAGTCTTGAGATAGTTTGGAAACTTTACCTACTGAAAATGGATTAATCTCTCCTACACTATTGCGGATCACCCTGATTAGTTCAAGCAGTTATATTTTTGACCTTTCAAAACATCAAATTGATGGAATATCAGCTATTCAGTCCTAATTTTAAAAAATAATTCTTTTTATTCTCACCCATTAAAAATAAATTGCCTGTCTACGATTCTCGAGCGGTTGACGTTCCACACATCAACATGTGCCCCTTTTCGGAAAAACGAACAATAAGGGTTTAGATCTGAAATATCATATACGGAAGTTTTATTTATTATGCGACAAATATTGGAAATATCTATTAAATATAATAGACCAGCATCTATCAAATATATCAGATCTGTGCTACAGGGGAATTTCGCAAAATTTAATTAAAACAATCAAATATACTCATAAAAATATACAATTAGAAAGCAAGTAATCGGTGAACTTACAAAAGTATACTTCTTCTTAACGTGCCCTATCAAGTCCCCTTGACGTTGGCGATTACCATGGCGAAACTGTCTCTGTCTTGAGCTATTCTAAAGAGTTGCTCAGCTTTCCTCATTCCTGTCCACTCCCTGATATTCTTCAACCAAGAGGCCTGCTTTCTACCAATTCCTCTGCGTCCTTCGATTTTACCCATCATAATAAGAATATTATATCGGTCTCCCCTTACTACGTGTCCAAAATAGGCCATCTTTTTACATTTGATATTATCAAGCAGCTCGCGAGCAGCATTTGCTCTCTCAAGGACTGCCACATTTGTCAACATAGCCGTCCATGGAATTTTTAGTATACGTCTGTGCAGCCACATTTCAAAGGCATCCAGACGATTAATGGTGGATATTTTTAATGTCCATGCTTCGATACCATATAAGAGGACTGACCAAATGTAGCATTTAACCATGCGATTTCGAAGTTGAAGTTGCAAGTTATCATTACAGAAGAATGACATCATTTTTCAAAATGTCGTGGGGGCTATCTCGATTCTACGTTTTATCTCTTGATCTGGATCTAGTTGTTGAGTAATATGGCAACCAAGATAATTAAAACTGGACACTCTTTGAATTATATGACCATCAACATATAATCGTGCATCTTGATGTGCTAAACGGCTAAACACCATGTGTTTTGTTTTTGAACAGTTTATGTTTAGGCCAAACTCTCTTCCCACTGTATCAATGGCATTTAAAAGGCATTGTAATCCATTCATGTCATCACTTAAAATAACTGTATCGTCTTCATATCTGATTGTATTTATCAGAATTCCATTAACTTTCACGCCCCATTCCAAATTATGCAGCGCTTCTTTATATATTCTATCTGAATATAGATTAAATAACAGTGGGGATAGTATACAACCCTGTCTGACACCTCTTTGTATTTTACATATTTCTGTTGATTTTCCGTTTATGCGAGCTGTCGCTGTTTGACGCCAGTATAACTTTTCTATGAATCGTATGTCTTGACTATCAATTCTTTTACCAACGACTTTATCTTTTAATATTGTAATTAATTTGTGATGCTGTACTCGATCAAAGGCCTTTTCATAGTCAATAAATACAGCAAAGACGTCTTTCCTTAGATCTCGACATTTCTGCAGTAATACATTTAGTGCAAAGAGGGCGTCCCGAGTTCCCAGTCCATTTCTGAAGCCAAATTGTGTTTCATCCTGGTCTTCATCACATTTATCTCTGATTCTACTGTGGATGATGCGTAGAAATATTTTCAAAGTGTGGCTCATAAGGCTTATCATTCTATAATCGCTACAGTTTTTCGGTCGTTGTTTTTTTTGGTAGTGTTATGAATTCGGACTTTAACCAATCTTCAGGGATATCACCAGTCGAACAAACATCATTGAAAAGCTTGACCAGTATTCCAATGTTTTCCTCATTTATAAGCTTTAACATCCCTGTCGGTATGTTATCAGGGCCAACGGCTTTCTTGTTCTTTGCTAACTTTAGAGCATGCAGTATTTCTGATTTTAGTATTTCTGGTCCTTCACCTTCAACTAAAGTCTCCAGTTCTTCGGGTCTATCATCATTATACAGTTCACTTATATAATTACACCAGGTTGTTCGAATTTCATATTCGTCTATTATCATTTTTCCCGACGAATCGGTTATAGTATGTGGAGTTTTCTTATGATAAAGACCAGCTACTTCTCTAACTTTTTTAAACATATTAAACGTATCATGTTTTTCATTCAACTTTTCTACTTCCTTGCATTTATCCTCCATCCATTTTTCTTTAGCCACCTTTATTTTTTGTTTAATTGGTTTCTGTTTTTCCTTATATTCTGTCTTGTTACCTTTCAGTTTCCTTCTTTGCTCCATTAATTCCAGAATTTCATCAGTCATCCATTGTTGTTTTTTGTGTCTGTGTAACGTTGTTGAATATTTTTCTATTACTTTCAAGGTAAGATCTTTAAATGTGTTCCATATTTCTGTGTTGTTTTTTATTGATTGGTTTCTTTAGCTCATTGTTTAAGTCATTTTCTATTAACGTTTTGTTGGATTGAGATATTTAATTTGGGTGTTTTGGGGCTTTCTTGGACTTTTTTGAGCTTCACTTTGATGTCAGTTATTACAGGGTTATGGTCTGAACCGATATCTGCACCAGGATATGTCGTTACTCTGGTGACGCCATTCTTAAACCTCTTGTTTACCAGAATATAGTCTATCTGATTTCTAATATGTAGTGAATTATTACAAAAGTATACAGTGGTATAAAAAAAAATAATAATAATTTTTGATCCTTCTACTATCGTCTCTATGATCTATCCTCTTGGTCCTCTTCTTCATCGTCTTGTAATAAAGCTTCTTCTGAAATCTGCGGGCCCAAATCGTCATCGCCTTCCAGCAGACTAGAATCAATCAATTGATCTTCATCAACATCTGACAGCATCACAGTTTTAGTTGTTGTAGTGGAACTGCTGCTCCTTTGTCTCTTTAATTGTTTATTATTCTTCTTCTTTTAAGGATACCTCTATGTTCCGAACGTTGGCGATCATTTTGGCTATGATGACTTTGTTGGATGCTATACAAAATAGCTGTGTTAAGGTATTTCTATACCATGCTCTCAGGTTAGCTAGTGTTTGTTATTGATCCATGTTATCGATAAGGTCCGATCCTGGAAATGCTTTTCTTTAAGTAGTGTCATTTCGGCGTCTTTTCTAGTTTTGTAGGTTAGTGTTATACTAGCAAGTGAATTATCCACCTTATAATCCACAACTTTGCTATATTGCTGAAAGTGATTCAATACGCCCTCTTGTTCATCAGCTTCATATCCAGATACAAGCTATCTTGTCGGTCAATGATCTACAGTGTGTTTTTGGAAAGTAGCAACAGATGCAGGTGGTACTACGATCCCACGTACCCACAGGTCGAGGTTTTAAATTATTCTTAGACCACAAATGTCTTCCAGGTGTATATCTTCTGGCAATACCTCGTTCTCTGGTGAGTTTCAAGTTGGCGACACGTGCTCTAAGTTCTAACATTTTCTTTTGAATTTCAGATGCCTTCTTGTTGTTTATTATCAAATCAAACTTGGTATCAAGCAATTTCTTCTGAGTTTTTATTTTGGTTTTTTTTGGGTGGCGTGCTCTTAATACATAAGGCAGCAACCTCAAGATCTTTCTTAATTTCCGCCATTGTTTTTTGTGTTTTTTAATGGTTTTTTAATATCTCGCTGAGGACCAATAGGAAGTTTTTCTAGTTTCTCTATTATAACCTTCTTCTGCGACAATTGTTTCTCAAACAAATCCTGTTTCTTTTTTCTTAAGTCGCTCTGAATTTTTAAACGTTGCTTTCTTTAAACTTCTTGGTTCTTCTTGACCTTCTCCTGAGTAGCGATCAATTCCTGGTTTTTCTTAATGACTTCCACGGCTTGTAATTTGCTTTCTTCCTTAGTTGTAGGTTTCTTTTCTTCTTCGGCAGAGGGAGTTGTTTGATTAGAACAATCAAATATACTCATAAAAATACACAATTAGAAAGAGAGTAATCGATGAACTTACAAAAATATACAGTGGTATTAGTGTTAATACTGATATCCAGACGATGTTTGCCTGGTAACGAGAACTGGTAACTGAAGACGATTTTCAAGGGCTCTTATAGAATTGGACACAAAAAGGAAAAGACAAACTTAAATAAGGCAATAACACTCTAAAAAACAAAATGTATGACTGCTTAATATACGGTATAAAAATTGGGGAGGGAAAATGATAGAACAAACAATGAATGTTTTCTTTTGTCTTAAAATATTTGCTACCCCCTTCCCTTTTCAACGAAACCTCTTACGTCACGATCCGGGACGTGCCCCGCCCACCGGCACATCTGTCGGCATATCCAAGGATGCTGATTTTTCCCACGGTCGGCAAAATTTTCCTAGGCCCAACCATCATATCTCTTACTATCAAAATCGGACAAATACCAACGAAGATACGATATAGTGCCTTTTTGGCAATGTCGTTGTGTTTTTTGTCCCAAAATATTTGCTACCCCCTTCCTTTTCCAACAAAACCTCTTACTTCACGATCCAGAACGTGCCCCGCCCACCGGCACATTCAAGGATGCTGCTTTTTCCCACGGTCGGCAAAATTTTCCTAGGCCCAACCATCACATCTCTGGCTGCTATTAAAATCGGACAAATACCAACGAAGATACGATTTAGTGCCTTTTTGGCAATGTCGTTGGATTTTTTGTCTCAAAATATTTGCTACCTTCTTCCTTTTCCCACAAGATATCTTTTGTCGGGATTCCGACACGTGCCTCGCCCACCGGCCACACCTATTACCACACGGTCGGTAATATTTTCTCATGAAAAAACACTAAAAATTACAAAAAAAAATATTAAAAAAAAGCTTTTTTGTGATTTTGTTTTTCGTACTTCGTGAAAAAAATATTTATTGTATTTAATCATCACACAAAATTTCAATAAAATCGATGAGATGATTTTGACACAATAATTTTGCAATCTAAATTTTTTGAAAAAAGTAAATAATTTTCAAAATTATGCAAATACAAAAGAGAAATTTTCAGATAGCAGAAAATTTTATGACATTTAGAAGGGCATTTAAGCTTTCAAATTCATTTTAAAAAATTAAAATTTGTTTATTACGAAGCCCAGAAACATTCGTTAATAATAATTGAATTTTTGAGCCAATGCACAATTAGAATAACTTTTTAAACTGTTGACCAAATGATAAATGTATTAAACAAAACAGTCCTTATATCCTTATACTATATATATGAATCGGTTTTAAAACGTCTTGCGACGTTGTCCGATGCCTAATTTCCATGATACTCTATCATCCCATTGACTCTCTCTAAGATCTCTTGCGCTCATTGCCTTCGTTACTCCCTCTCTCCAAGATTTCTTGGGTCTTCCTCTCTTTCTGCGGTTTGGTGGTATCCATTGCATAATTATTTTTGGGAGTCTTGAGTTATCCATCCTCTGGACGTGTCCGTACCATATCAGTTGTTTTCTTTCTATGTCTGTTGTTAGAGAGCCGTCAACCCCCATTCGCTGTCTTATCTCATCATTACGTATTCTCTCTCTGCGTGACACTCCTACTGATCTTCTAAAACGTTCATTTCTCCTGTCTCCAGTTTTCTTATGTTGTTTTCGGTTATTTGCCAAGTTTCCGCTCCGTACAATAGACTGCTTTTAATAAGAGATTCGTAGATATTGTGTTTATTTCTTTTTCCTATTTCATGATTCCACAGTACGCTGTTTAGACAACCTATTGTTTTTCTGGATTGTGTTATTCTTCTCTTTATTTCTTCATCATCTTTCCCCGTTGTGTCAAAGACGATTCCTAGGTATGTGTAATGGTCGCAGGGCATGATGATTTCGTTATTTTCTAATGTGATGTTCGATAGTTCGGAACCTATTGGTAGGTATTTTGTTTTTTCTGTCTTAATTTCTAGTCCCCACTTTCTATATTCTTCTTGTAATTTCCTTGCCATGTACTCCAGATCATCTTTATCGTTTGCTATAACAACCTGGTCATCAGCAAACTGCAATGTATACAAGCAAATCTCTCCAAGGTCTCCGCCCATGCCTCTGCATTTTCGTTTCCACTCTTTCAATGCTTTTGCAACATATATTTTACACAAGGTCGGTGATACACAACACTCCTGACGTAGACCTTTATTAACCAGGAAGCTTTGCGATAGTCTGTTTCCATTTTTTATTTGTGATGTTGACCCTTCATACAAATTTCTTAAGGCTTTTATTAAGGTGACACTAATATTCGTCTGTCGTAACACGTTATAGAGTTTGTTTACAGGAACTGTATCGTACGCCTTCTGCAAGTCAATAAACATGAGGTGGGTTTCTTGAATTTTGCTCATTTTTTTTTCTATTAGTTGTTTGAGGCAGGAGATATTATTATGATAATATCCTTATACTACTATTGTAAATAGCGGTCAACTTTGATGGATCATAACTAACAAACCAATCACCTGTTTTCTTAAAAGAAACGTCTTTTAAAGTACTTTCAAATGTCTGTACGCTTCAGAAGTACGCTTTTTTCATTACTTTTTTGATTTCGCATTTAGTGATTTCAGATTCTAGAGGATAAAATATTATTCCTGTAATTTGTATAATTTCTTTTATGTTTTTTTTTCTATCTAATTTTTTATTTTACCCCCATTTCAGTTTCCAAAGAATTACTTACGTGTTTACTTTATCAAAACAATAACAACATATTTCTGATCCCATTTGTGTGACGGATAATTCATCAATCGACTTCAATTAACACACTTGGTTATGTGAATGGTAGTTCTCCTTTCTTTTTTATAATCAAAATGCCTAAACGAAATACAGTAATAACACTCCTATCATTATGCAACGTAGCATAGAGAGTGAAGGTACGCACATTTCAGTTGCTAGTCAATGAATACCGTACCGAAGACTGACCACCCGTTTTCATTATGGTTTCCAAAGCCGCGCTACTGGATTTTCGTATTTTAAACCAGTATTTTTGTCCATCAAGATCATCAACCGCGATAACTCATATGGTGTAAACAGTTATTTTGGTGTGATTTTTAGTTTAGAAGTTTGTGATATTAGTTTTAAGTGAATCACAGAGATGTAAGTACAAAAAAAAGATGAAGACTATTTAATCGCTTTCAGTATAATCATTTTGACAGTTTTCTACTAAAAAGATATTTGCACAATTTTTAAAATATTTATGCTTTTGGAGACGTTTTATCACGATTTATAAAATATTCGAAAATTTCTTGTGTTAGTAATAGTTTTATAGGTCTTCTTCTTCTATCATTTTTAGCTAGGTAGTTTATATAAATTTCTTGCTACTATTTGTGAAAGCTATAACGTAATCTTTTATCAGACCTCCAATAATTATACGGACCACAGATATTTTCTCGTACCATCTTCACTAACTCAGTTTTCAGTTTTTCCACATATTTATATATTATAGTGGTACTTTTGTAGCCTAAAAATGCAAAGTGTGGTTTCGCATTATTATCATTAATTACTATTTAAATGGGAATAAGCCACAATTAAAGGTTAAAATACGTTTATTGACGTTTCAATTTCCACTTCGGAAATCGTTCTCAAAATATTTTTTGTATTTTGAGAACGATTTCCGAAGTGGAAATTGAAACGTCAATAAACGTATTTTAACCTTTAATTGTGGCTTATTCTCATTTAAATAGTAATTAATTTAAAAAGCCACAAGAAAATAGCTTCAGAACAATATTAAGAAACGCATTATTATCGTGGTCTTCTCGATGTATACGAAGTCCAGGAATTTAGTATACATATTAGACAATATACTAGATTTTGTAGGGTTGATCCGTTTTTGCGAAATCCACTTTGTTCGTAAATTATTAACTTATTCTTTTTAAGAACTACAATAACCTTTTCTTGTAAGTAGTAAGTGAAATTGTACTATATGACGCCGGATCAGTTCGTGATTTGCTTGGTTTAATAAGGGAATAATTGTAGCCTTCGTCCATTTTGAGGGACATTCATGGCTGCTCCACATTTTGTTATAGAGGTTAAGTAGATATGGAACCAGAGAAAACTTATGGGAATATCATCGGGTCATTGTGGTTAAGAGAATTATCTTCTATAGCGCTGAAATCTGTTACATGTTTTTCTCTATGTTTACATTTTGTTATAGAGGTTAAGTAGATATGAGAAAAGAGAAAACTTATGGGAATATCATCGGGTCATCGTGGTTAAGAGAATTATCTTCTATAGCGCTGAAATCTGTTACATGTTTTTCTCTATGTTTATATACCTAAAAAAAATTTGAAATAGCTATTGTCACTAGAGTGTTTTTCGAAATGGATTTCAAATAACTCAACAATATCAATATTAGATGATAATATATATTTAGTTCTGTATAAGATGGTACTTTCTTATAACTTTTGCATTCAGATCTTTTCCTAACATTCCCACATACAGTGCTTATAGACATAGAGTTAGTGATATTAGACAGAAATGATTGCCAGGATTTTTTCTGCTTGCTTTTGTAATATATTTAGCTTGAGCTCGTAATTTCTTATATTATTTAATAATTTTTAATAATAATTTTATTTACACTCAGCCTTCCACCATAGAAGCGAAGTTCTTTTAAAAATATTTGTTTTGTCTATGTGATTTATAGCAGCGGTATATATTATTGATAAGAATGAGTTTAGTAATTAATCGATATAATGATCTGCTGTGGTTTCTCTTAAGGTTTGGCAATTCCTTTGGATATATTCTTTAAATAAAGAACAATCGGCAATCTTTAAGTTCTGTTCTTTGTCATACGCTTGTTTGAAATTTACAAAAACATGATGTATTGAAATTGCAGTACTGTTTGAAGTTCTTAATTTTTTTCTTTTAAATATCTGTTTTTGGTTGGTTCTGTTATCTCTTTAATAGTTGTGTCGTTTTGTCTTCCATTTTCATGTTTTGTTTTTCCAGTAGATCTGAGAATTTTAGTGTATGGTCACCTTTATTATAGCGAACCGTAATTACTGTTTTAAACAAAAACGCTACTTACAATATAAAAAGTTAATGTATTAAAATTGATTATACATACTAAAAACTTTTACTATAATTTTAAATAATAATTTAATAGTTTTGAACTTGTTCCTGTATTATACGAATGGAATTATATTTCTCTTATAACTAGTTTGTACAACTTTTGTTAGTCTATAGTCGTATAACCTAAAGCGATTGGTAGATAGTAGTTACAGCGACTGTCTTGATAAATCTCATTTTGCTGGTCTAACAGATTAACATAATAAGACGATACCTACCACTCAAATTATTATATCCTTTATTTATTTTTCAAATATAAAGTACTTTTATTCGGTCATATTCTAATTTTAACATTAAATATTTTACTTAGAGGAGAAATAAAGAGAAACGAGAGGCCTACACGAAGTAAAAAACATTAAATACTACAGAATCCCGAGACACCTGTAGAAGAATACGAAATGAAACAAAGCCGTTGGTAAGAAAAACAAAAAAATTACACTGGGAACAGTTTACAAAAAGGATGGAAAGCGACTTCTACGGTACACAAAAACAAATATGGAGATTCATAAGAAACCAATGGAAAGAAATGGCAGAATTGAAGGAATACAATAACATAGCAGCAAACGAATGGGAAAGATACCTGACGGAACTGTTTAAAGCAAAGGAATAATAATCCACAGAATAACGTACCTGAATTAGGAACACGAAATAGAAATCAGTTTAAAGGAAGTAGAAATAGCCATAAATTCACTCAAAAATAGAAAGTCGCCAGGACCAGACGAAATAACCAACGAGCTTCTAAAACACGGTGGAGAAAGTATAACCCTAGAGATGACAAAACTTATACAAAAACTAATATTGCACTGAAGATACCAAACTCATGGAGAAACAGCATAATGATACCAATGTTCAAGAAAGGAGATAAAGAAGACCCCAACAATTATAGAGGTATAAATCTACTGAACACCGCACTTAAGCTTACCACAAAAGTCCTAACCAACAAAATCAATAAACTAACAACTTTATCAGATGAACAACAAGGATTCAGATCTGGAAGATCCTGCGTAGACGCCATATTTGTACAAATACAAATCACAAAAAAGGCCATCGAGTACAATAAACCAGCATATATATGTTTTATAGACCTGACAAAGTCGAAGACGTCTTACACCTACTGTATAAAAGAAACATACCAATCAATATTATACAAACCATCGAAAACATCTACTTGGATAATCGAATACAGGCAAAGGTAAATAGAAAACTAACACAGTGTACACCAGTACAAAGCGAAGTCAGGCAGGGTGACTCGTTAAGCCCACTTCTCTTTAATATAATAATGGACGAAATAATACAAGCAGTACGTAAAGGTCATGGCTATAGAATGGGGAACAAAGAAATGAAAATATTATGTTATGCAGACGCCGCCGCATTAATCGCCGAGACAGAAGACGAACTTCAAAGATTAACACACATCTTCAATATAAGACCTGACACATCTAAAACGAGACGACTACTAGAAACAACAGAGATGAAAATACTCCGACGAATATCAGGGAAAAGTCTGTTGGATAGGGAGAGAAGCGAAAACATAAGAAGAGCATGTAATATAGAAGACATAAATGGATGGGTAAAAAAACGGAAACAGGAGTGGAACGAACATATTAGTAGAATGGCAGAGGATATAGGATAGTACGAATAGCACGAGATAAGTCATCAAATGGACGAAGAAGTATTGGCAGACCAAGAAAAAGATGGTGCGACAATTTAAACAATTTGGGAGGCTAATATTGAAGAAGAAACAGGCTTTAAAGCCTACATACAAGAAGGAAAAAGAAGAAGAAGAGAAATAATTAAATTATTTTGGACTTTTTTATATAATTATCTCAACCACAGAATATATTTAATTAAAGTAAAAACAGAAAGTGAGGTCATGATCTTTTTCGTTACAATTTTAATTTATTCCCAAGTATATCGATACCCACTTTGAAACAATTGTCTTATCCATCATGGTTATTTAAATATTTAACGAAATCCTTTTTGGATGATATCCATAATGTCACTTGCTTACAAATTAAGTGAAATAATACATGTATTCATGCTCTGAATAATATTTGCAACACACTGACGACAACATAATAATACAAGAACAGTGTTGGAATTATAATGAAAATTTAGTCTTACATACATATGGTTACATTAGGACCATCATATCTGATGGAGATAAATATTATGAACAATTATTTATTGATATACATATGGCTTATTACATTCTTGTCTGTCCGGCAAGGTATTATCTGATTATGAAGTTTAAAGTATTTATTTTTATATTTTTTATGATTTCATCTAGCATTAAATTCTTAAATGTCCCATATTTTGCTTTTCTTCTTCAACTTTCCCTCCTACCGGTTATTGGAAATCATTATTTATGGAGTTTATGAAATTCCTTGTGCAGACTGTCCCCGATCCTATATAGGCCAAACAAATCGTAGAATCCAAAATAGGATTTATGAACATTCCATTTCTATTTGCAATTCCGATTCAGTGTTAGCTCTAGGTCAACACCATCTTCATACAGGTCATACAATTTATTTTGAAAACTCCAGAACCATAGCCCCCATCCGCTTCTATAAACTAAGAATTATCCGAGAAGCCATAGAAACTGAAAAAAGGTCAAATTGTCTCATTAAAAAAGATGAAGGCAAACGGTTACCTACGACATGGAGATCTCTCATAAAGAAAATGTCGTCTGCTCCACCCGCCAATCCCCACGCTAACCTAATGCCAACCTTCACCCAAACCACTAGTGGTGTGCTTAGTGGTTATTTTTGAAAAATCGTTATAACCGTGGTAGTTATTTTCGGGTAACTGTTATTTTAAATAGTTACCAGTTATTTAAGAAATTCAAGTCAAAGTCTGAGCAAATTTAAAGCTGGATTTATAGTTTGACAGACTGTAAACGTAGATGCACTGGAAAAGATCAACATAGAATTTTGTGTACTCTTATTTATAAATGAACGGAAACGCTTGACGGAACGTAGGTGAGACGCACTGCAACGGAAGTGCAGGAAGGGTTTGGAAGAGTTGGCCAACTTTCATCTCTAAAACAGTGCGTTACTTGCATCTGGCCAATCATGGGGAAGAATTTTCTGCTGTCAATCAAAGTGTCCCGCCCTCCATTTTGTAAAGTTGTTTATCAACATATTCGAATTTTGTTGATTATTTGTAACAATAGACGGTAAATTAATAATTTATAAAATATTAATAATAAATAATAAAAGGATATCATAGTATCATGGTCACCAGCTCTAGCCACTGTTTCTACTCATGCGCAAAAATTCCACTCCGTCGATTTATAAATTGAGATAATTTTTACAATCCGTTTGTTACGTCTCCAGTGCGTCTACGTCTACAGTCCGTCAAACTATAAATCCAGTTTAAGTTAAAATATTTTGGCATAATCTAGAAAAATAAATGGGATTCTAATAATTTAAATATTAAAACATTATCGTCAGATTAAGAAATATATCGATTAGGTCAATCAACTAACAATAAAATCGAGATGTAACACCACTCACAAAAGTAACAGACAATCAAGATATTTAACCTTTAAAGAACTTGTAATGAATTGTGGATATAATACCAATTTGTTGACATACTCGCTATCTACATGCCCAACTGAACCCCCCTGGACAATTAATACTCCTACTATTAATACATCTCTAGTAGCTTACCCAAAGAATACCACAAATCTTACTCTCGTTCGTACATTATATAAAGAAATTCTATCAAAATATGACAATTATGTTAAGATTTTCACCGATACATCAAAAACCAAAAATGGCTGTGCCGCAGCCTTTTTAACAGATGATATCGAATATGCTATACGAATACCTACTTTGTGCAGCGTATTTACTGGTGAAGCTATTGCAATTTTAAAAGCACTTGGATTTTGTCAAAAATATACAGATACTAATCTTTTGTTTATCTCAGATTCATTATCTGTACTCCAAAGCATCAAACAAGTCTATCCAACACATAAAATCATCCAAAACATAAAATCGATGCTTCATTACTTACAAAACAAAAATGTAAACATTCACTTCCTCTGGAGACCATCACATATAGGTATTTCAGGTAATGAAAAGGTTGACGCCTTAGCGGTTAAAGCAACCTCAAATGAAAGCATCGATATTGTCAAACAAATTCCAGTCACAGATATCTACCTTAATATCAAACAATACTGTACAGAAGTTTGGCAGCGATGCTGGGATTTAAATAACTCAAATTTTAAAGTAATTAAACGCTCTATCGGTGTCCGGCTTCAACTTCCAGAAAAAAGGCGAGAACAGGTGGTTATAAATCGCCTAAGAATTGGTCATACAACATTAACCCATCAAAACTTATTAACGAAGCAGCTACCACCAGAATGCACATAATGTAGATGCCAAAAAACAGTCCAACACATACTTACAGACTGTCCACTTTACTCATATGAACAAAGCACCAACAACATTTCTGAAGAACCAGGTCAACTTAAAAATATATTAAACTGTAACTTAACTCAAATATCTTAAGGACATTAATCTATTTCATAAAATGTAATTTTTCTTTTAGTTGGTAAATTTTTATGTTATCTAACCTTATAATACGTACACTACCATATATATTGTAATAAACTTCCGCTAATAACCTTTTACGGTTGATGTGGCTTTTTGAAAATAAAAAAAAATCGAGATGTCATTTATTCTTATTATAATTATCATCATTTTTTAATAACAGAATTGGAGCCTAAAAAAATTAGTTTTTGCACCCTTGTTGAACTAAGTCTGCTTCGTCTATTAGCCAACAATTGACTGGCTTTTGAAAATAAGCCTTCACAGGGCACCGATGTAGCAATAGCACAACATTTTTCCAGAACCATCTTGCTAATGTAAGGGTAGTTGAATTTATTATCACCCCACTAGTTTAAAGGGGTTTGCTGTCTAGGCAAAATGTCTGCTTCCAAATAACGTTGAACTACGATAATAGTTGCCATACCTTTCGGGTTGATTCGCGGCAACTATTTTTTTAAATGGTGTCCAAACTGAGGTTTCATCATCATCTTCACTATTTTTCCGTTCCATTTCTTTCTCACGAGGCTGGTTTAATTCATGAACTTCTTAAGATATAAGTTTTGTTGTATATTCTGTAACTTTTTTTTAATTTTCCCCATAATTTTGGTTAAAGAATACTATAATATTGAAAAGGGGGTCCAAAAAGGTACATATAGCTAATGTTTGGCTATTTTTAATATGTTCAAATCGTTCTCTTTATCGCCTCTCTTCATATATATTTAATCGTTGTTCTCTCCGCGTTGCTTTAACGAGCTTAGTGGAGTTTTAGACTCGGAGAATAACTTTCCAATGGTGTTAGTATTTTTTAGGAATATTTTGACGGGTAAGTTTTTGAATAGTTTAGTAAGCTTGTTCGTAATTTGTGGGAAATAGGGAAGAGAAGCATATTTTGTGGCTGGTTTTGGGGTTAACAGGAATTGTTCGTCTGTATGCTATTGGATATGGAGGATAGTATTGCACCGTTAGGTGCTTCTGAAATAGAATGACCATAGCTTTTAGAGAAAAGATATCTGTTGATGATGGATATGGGGTAAGAGTTCTCAATGAGAATGGATTTGAGTAAATCCAAAGATTCCCTCTTGTACCACGTATGGGTCAACGTGTGTACTCTAAAGCTAAGAGCTTTATATATATATATATATATATATATATATATATATATATATATATATATATATATATATATATATATATATATATATATGTATGTATATATATATATATATATATGTATATATATATATATATATATATATATATATATATATGTATATATATATATATATATATATATATATATATATATATATATATATAAATATATAACTGTTTTGGATGGGTTGGAGTCAATAATAGGGCTATTGGTTAACTATTTTTTTATTCTCGAGCTTTCAATTGTGTTTACAATTATTATCAAGAGCTAAAAAAGACAAAATACTTACAAGGTTGAACTAAAAAGAAAAAACAATTTTTGTTAACTTACCAAATAAAAATTAGTTTGGTAAGTAAAAATCACTGCTTACATGTTCAAAATATTTAATAAAAAAATGTTTTTATCTAATAAATGTTTCTCTGAAAAATTTTTTTATTTATAAATTCAATTATTCTTATATTAAAAAAAAAATGTTTTCAAAATTATAAAATTTTTTCAGAGAAACATTTATTAGATAAAAACATTTTTGTATTACATATTTTGAACATGTAAGCAGTGATTTTTACTTACCAAACTAATTTTTATTTGGTAAGTTAACAAAAATTGTTTTTTCTTTTTAGTTCAACCTTGTAAGTATTTTGTCTTTTTTAGCTCTTGATAATAATTGTAAACACAATTGAAAGCTCGAGAATAAAAAAATAGTTAACCAATAGCCCTATTATTGACTCCAACCCATCCAAAACAGTTATATATTTGTTCCAAACGAGTCACAAGTACTTCTTTTTTCTTATATATATATATATATATATATATATATATATATATATATATATATATATATATATATATATATACATAAAAAGGTTTTAGACTATTTTTTTTAAATTGTGTTTTAAAGAAATCAGATAATTAGGTACAATCAAGTTATTTTGAATTAAATTTTTGTGTAGGAGTGACTAGCCACGCGAAAGAAGGAAGGCTTATTGAAAGTCCTACTTTAATTAAGTTTTTGTTAATGACTGGTAAGCGGTATTCAAAGAATAATCCCTTTATTTTTTGTTTTTAATGGGAATCATTACTGAACCAAAATCAGATATGAGTAATAAAATATCAGCCTCTTGAAAAATTGTCGCTAATACAAATTTTGATACTTCTACACTTTTCTACGGAAAACAATAATAATTGAATTAAAAAAAATGTATAAACCAAGTTCAGTCAAAATATTTTACAAAGATATCAATTTCTGTAAAAATATATTTTCAGCTATTCGACAAATTCATTTTTTGCAAAAAAAATTGAAAAACACATTTTTTATATAAGTTTTTTTTGTAAAAGTTATAAATCTCCTACCTTAATACAAACATCGTATTATAATTAGTAGATCATTAACCAGGTGTAAAGTAGCTTACCTGAAACAAAATAGTACTAATTAGTAACCACATAGATAGCTACAAATGAAATAATAATGTAAGGTATGATCGACCAGTGCATGGACGTGTTTATACGTCCATGGTATTTACTAATGTTTTTCAGTCCTTCAGGATAAAACTCATTATGGATAAACCCACTGCTTAAAACTAACTTATAACAAATATTTACAAATCTATGTACAGGGCGTTGCAAATTTATGTGCCCGCGTTCTATAACAAAATAAAATTTTTATTCTCTTTGATATAAAATTTTAAGAGATAAAATTTTAAGATTTCAATAAAATATATATTACATGTGGAACTAGATTTTATTTTCCATAGCAATCAACGTTTCGGCAGGAAACCCTTGCCTTTGTCAAGATTCAAAACGTAAAACGGGACACAGACATTAATGAACTCTGTTAATGAATAAAGTTGTAGACTACTCAAATAGACTGGCAGGATGTCTAAATAACACTATATGGCGAAACAGACTCACTAACACTGAGATGAAGTCAAGAATTTATAAGGCCAGTGTAAGACCAATAATGACATATGCCTTAGAAGCAAAACTCAATACAGCCACAACGCAAAGACTGCTGGAAACAGCAGAGATGAGAGTACTGAGAAGAATTACATGAAATACACTGAGAGATGGAAAGAGAAGTGAAGACATTAGAAGAAAATGTAACGTACGAAGAATGGAGGAGAAATATCGGACGACTGCGCAAAAGATGGAGACTTCCATAGAGGTATTAACTCGCCATTAGACCGGAAACAAAAAATGACAATGAAAAGTTCTTAATTATTAGGCTGCACTATAAGATCTTCGGTAATTTATCTAAACAGAGAAAAATATGCAAGTTTTCGTCCTGTGGGACTATAACATTTTCTCTCCTGTTTTAAGAATTACTTTCCTAAAAAAACAAATATCTTGAAATCGCCTTACACACTATGCTACATGCAACAAAAATTGTTGCTAATGCATTACAATGTCATAACAAATATTATTTTAAAGTTTGTTTAAAAGTTTTGTATCGATAAAGTTAAAAGAATTGAAGCCGTGTATATAATTATTATGACTATACTTGTTTCATTAAAACTGGTTAATCTTCGGTGAAAGTTAATGGTATCTAATTTTTATTTAACACATAATAAGCGAAGAAAAAGTGCTGCATGTTAATTATATATGTATATACGCAGTGCCCACGTACATAAATAAAAAATCACTAATTTTTCAGTTGAATATGTAATGTGACTGTCATAATTCATTTTTTATTGATTGCAATCGTAATAATCATAGAAAAGGTGAGTGTTAATTGTAAACGTAAACACAAATTAAACAAATAATCACCATCCTTCATCACCAATCCGTATATACTCATCTTAAACAAAAAGGCTAAATATTATTTTATATTCTCAAAACTTTTAACTGTAAAAAATACTTTATTATATCTAAATAGCTGGTCTTTGATAAAGAAAAATTTTGAATATTTAAAAAATTTTTGTTGATAGGTTCATTGACCCAGGATGGTAATGACTGTGAATATATAATTAAATGAAATCATTGGAATCGAAGTTTAATAACAGCAATTATTACATAAAATATATTTTTTTTAATTATATTTTAATTTTTTGGTATGATTATATTTTTGGGAGAGGATTTTGTATAATCGAATCATCCTGAAATACTTCACACCTAAGAGAGCGGCGCCAACACAAACAAAAATCAAAGTCGAAGGACTAAATACGGAGTCCACGGAATACTTATACAGAAAAAGAATGACGGAAAAAACTCAAAAATAACATAATTAACGCAGCAACAAAATCACTTGAAGAGAGGAAAGAAACGAACACTGACATATCAAACAAGAAGATGGTTTAGAGAGGAAATGAAGACAAAATGTAAAGAAAAGAAGAAAACCTTTTTATAATACAGAACACAACAAACACAATAGGCATATAACCACTACAAACGAATCAGAAATGAAACGAATACTTTAGTTACACAAATAAAAAGGGAACACTGGCAGAGCTTCTCAAAACAGATGGAACACTACTTCTTCTTCTTCTTCCTTTGCCCTATCCGTTTCGGACGTTGGCTATTAACAAGGCTATTTTGACTTTGTTTACGGCACCTCTGAACAGTTCGGTCGATGTTAGTCCGAACCATTGTCGCAGGTTATGCATCCATGAGTGTCGTCTTCTTCCCGGTCCCCTCCTACTGTCGATTCTTCCTTGGACTATTAACTGTAGCAGACGGTACTTAGTATGCCTCATGACATGTTTGAAGTACTCAAGCTTCCGTTTCTCTACGGTGAAGATTATTTCTTTGCTTTTGCCTATTCTCTGCATTACTTCCACGTTAGTGATGTGGTCTGTCCAGGATATCCGAAGAATACGGCGATATATCCATAGCTCAAAGGATTCTAGTTTCTTCAGGGTGGCTTCCGTTGTGGTCCATGCCTCTGCTCCATAGAACAAGACCGGGAAGACATAACACTTGACCAGTCTTAATTTTAGTTCCATTGAGATTTTGCTTGTGAACCACTTTTTCGTATTGTTGAACGCGTTTCGCGATTTTTCAATTCGTGATCTTATTTCTGTTGACTGATCCCATTTTGTGTTGACTGTGGTTCCAAGGTATGTGTATGTCTCCACTTGTTCTATTTTTCGGTTGTTTAATGTCAATTGCATCGGAGGTTGTTGTGTTCTGCTAATGAGCATGCATTTAGTTTTGGTTGTATTGAGTTCTAAACCATATTCTTGACTTGCTGTGTGTATGCTTTGCATGAGTCTTTGGAGCTCGTTGCAGTCATTTGCGATAATAACTGTGTCGTCAGCATATCTAATATTATTGATTACCTCTCCGTTTACTTTGATACCCTCCGAAACTTCTCCCAGTGCTTCTCTGAAGATTTGTTCAGAGTATATATTGAACAGGAGCGGCGAGAGGACGCATCCCTGTCGTACACCCTTTTTAATATCTATCTTCCCACTGTGTAAGTTGCCCATCTTTATCTCAGCACTTTGGTTCCAATAGAGACTGGTTATTATGCGCAGATCCTTGCCATCAATATGCATCTTCCTGAGCATTTCCATGAGTTTATCATGTTTGACCTTGTCAAACGCCTTGGAGAAGTCGATGAAGCACAAGTGGACGTCCTTGTGCATGTCTCTGCATCTTTGAATTAAAACTTGCAGACTGAAGATCGCCTCTCTTGTGCCCAATGCGCTTCGGAATCCGAACTGTGACTCCGATATATTTGCTTCGCATTTGTTATATATTCTATTGTGTATGATTTTGGTGAAAACTTTGGTAATGTGATTTATCAAGCTTATTAAGCGGTGTTGATCACAGTGTTTTGCACTTGGTGTTTTAGGTATGGCTACAAAGGTCGATCGAAGCCATTCCTCAGGAATCTCCCCTTTGTCGTAAAAGGTGTTAAAAAGGCCTGTCAGAAAATCGAGGAAGTGGTCATCCGTTTCGCATAGGAGTTTTATGATCTCGCCCTGTATGTTGTCGGGACCTGGTGTTTTGTCGTTTTTTAGCGATGAAATGGCTTTTTCCACTTCAGACCTTAGTATTTCGGGTCCAGTCATGTCGTCATCTTGGTCCACTGTCGCTCTGCGTTTATCGTTAAAAAGTCGTTCTACGTAATCTTTCCATATGTCAATGAGCTTCAAGTCGTCTGATATAAGGTTACCGTCTGCGTCTATTAGTGTCGGGTGGGGATTATTGGTTTTCTTTTTAGTTGTTAATTCTTTGATCTTTTTGTGCATGTTGTGGTAGTCATATCTTCTGTCGCACTCTTCGATTTCATCGCATTTCTCCTTCAGCCAGCGTTCCTTCGCTTCCTTTATCTTTGATTTTATATTGTGACTTGTTTCTTGATACTTCACTTGATTTTTGCATTTGTGTTGTCTTCTTTTTTCCATCATATCAAGGATTTCATCCGTCATCCATTCTTTCTTCTTTACGCGCTCCTGTAACAGAAGTGTCTTGTTTGTCATTTCAACAGCTCTTTTTATTTCTTCCCATTTAGCAACTGCGTCTTGTGCTGGTTCACTCAAGTTTCCAATGTTTCTTCTTAAGGATTCCTGTACTTGTTGTTTAATGTTGGGATCCTTTAATTTCCTAATATTTATCTTGGTTTTGTTAGGCTTCCCTTCTATACGTTTTAGTTTGATTCCCAGTTAACCCACCAATGGGTTGTGATCCGATTGAGCGTCAGCCCTGGGATAGGTTTTCACTGATGTGATTGAGTTTCTGAATCTTTCTGGTATGGCAATGAAGTCGATCTGGTTTCTTACATTTGTTTCTTTCGAGTCTGCTGGCGACTTCCAGGTGTAAAGTCTGCGAGGGGGCAGTTTAAAAAAAGTATTAGTTATCAATAGTTTTTGTTCCTGACAGAAGCGTATGAGACGTTCCCCTCTCTTGTTTCTAGTTCCTAATCCGTGACCGCCCACAACGTTTGACACCTTACCTCTGCCGACCTTTGCATTGAAGTCGCCCATTATTAGTGTCACTTCGTTTTTCTTGGTCATTCTCATCAGGGTCTCCAGTTGTTGGTAAAATTCTTCCACAATCTCGTCATCTTTGTCTGCTGTTGGTGCGTATACTTGTATGATATTTAGATCGAGTGGATACTACTTCTATGGAATACAAAAAGAAATATGGAGAATGATCAGAGGACAAAGAAATGAGATAAACGAACTAATAAAAACGAAACACATTCAGAAGGAAACATGGGTAGACTACTTTCGATCCCTATTTGCTAAAGGTGACGATAATGAACCTACAACACCAGAGGTGACGACAAACGAAGAAATAAATATTGAGGAGGAAGGAAGGAAATTAAAAAATTGAAAATCACCAGGAGAGGACAGAATACCGAACGAAAGTTCGGAGGACCAGACCTGACTAAACAACTATTAAAACTAATCCAAAAAATAATAGAACAAAACAGAATTCTTCAAGAATGGAGATCAAGCATCCTAATACCTCTCTTTAAAAAGGGAGACAAATCGGGCACGGAAACTTACAGAAGAATTAAAGTGATAACAAATAAACTGAATGAAATTATAACACTAGCAGAAGAACAACAAGGTTTTAGGTCGGGAAGATTATGCACCGAAGCTATATTTATAATAAGGCAAGTGCAAGAAAAGTCTTTCAAATACAACAAACCGACATATCTATGTTTCGTGGACCTTAAGAAGGCATTTGACCGGGTCAAATTAAAGGACGTTATCCACTTACGGTACTTAAGAGAGATACCTCTAGGAATAATTAAAACGATTGAAGATATCTACCAAAACAACACAATAAAAGTAAAAGTATAAGAAGAACTAATCGACCATATTGAGGCTGACAATGGGATGAAACAGGGAGATTCTTTGAGTCCTTTATTGTTCAACCTGATTATCCATGTAATAATAAAAATTAAGAACTGAAAAAGGATGCCAAATGGGAGAAAAACAACTTAAAATATTCTGCTATGAAGACGAAGCAATACTACTCTCTCAAACTGAAGACGATTTACAACGTATGCTGCAAAAATTTAATATAACCGCCAGAAAATTTAACATGTTAATTTCCCTAAAAAAGACAAAATGCATGGTTACAACAGCAAATTTAGTAAGATGTAAATTGAAGCTAGAAGGTCAAATAATAGAACAAGTAATGGAGTTTAAATATCTAGGCATCACAATAGCTAGCTACGGAAAGCTCGACACTGAAGTGAAAGATCAAGTGAATAGAGCAAACAGAGTCGCAGGTTGCCTGGATAAAACAGTAAGGAAAAATAAAAAGATCGAGAAAGAATTCATCAGTATGGTCATCAGACCAATATTGACATATGCGACAAAAACACGAGTTAACACAGAGAGAATAAAAAGGATGTTAGAAACAGCAGAACTAAAAACAGAAAAATTGATGGTAAGACACTATGGGACAGAGCTAGAAGTACAGATATACGACGTAGATGCAAGGTAGAGAACATCAAGAACTAGGTAAGAAATAGAAGAGTAGAATGGAACGATCACATAAGCCGAACGACAACAAATAGAGTAGTAAAGACGGCAAGAGACGGTTTCTCAATAGGAAGACGATCAGTAGAAAGACCACGAAAACGATGGAATGACGACTTACTGGGGGCACATTGAAAAACAGGCAGAGTCATGTCATACATAAAAAGAAGAATAAGATTTTGTATAAATAAAACTCGTAGTCATACTGTGAAAGGCCTAACAGAAATAACATAATAGTATATCCCTATCATAGTTAACATAAGTAGCCTATTAAAAAGGAATGACCGAATGATCCTTTTATTTTTTTGCTAATATCCATTTCACACGAATCATAATATGTCACTAATAAAGTTATACAATTTAGTAGATTCAGTAAATTACAAATTTCAAATAATTTTTTTTAGATTAATGTTTTAGTTCATGAAAAACTGGAACTATGATTTTTATCTAAACTTAAACAATTGTTCTTGGAAAGTTTTTGGATCGAGCTTGATAATAAAATAACGGTTACATAAGACAAAACTATAAATTTCCCCTAACGTCCCCCTGAGCGTCAAGGTCAGATATTTCCTCTTCGTTTATTTTACTGACTTCCGATAAGTACACGTGCTTATTAAATGTTTTCCCAGAATATCCTATCGACCGTCTTATGATCCGGCCCTTTACCTTAATTTCATATGTAATGTATCGGTGGTAGCTGAATAATTGATCGTCGAGGACGTCCCAGTTTTGTATTCGTCTAAATAGCCCTTCACTTGCGAAAGTTACGTCAATATGTCTTTAGCTGGCCCCTCTTATAAAAGTTAGTTTATTATTGAGAAGTACCTAGAGGGCAGCCTGGGCTATCCGTTCGTTCCATATCTCCTCCTTTTCGTCATTTGCGGGAGAGTCCCATTGTCGAGATTTAGCATTTATGTCCCCGGAGATCATAATTTGTTTTTCGCTAATGGCGGTGTTCATTATTTCGTCTAATATATTCTTGTATTCTCTAATCCTAATATTTGGAGATATGTAGTATGCCAATAGGCTAAAAATCCTTCACTTTTATGAGTATGTGATTCCCACCGATGAGGCATTTCAAGATCTTTATTTCGGAACAACACCAACACATTTTTATTGGTGTCTTGCTCCCAGCCACCCTCCCATGTAATTTCTTTGTTCGGTTCGGAGACAATGAGCAGGTCTGTTTCCAACATGCAGTCTTTTGCATGGATAAGATCGTGAGCTGTTTTCGCTCTGTCCACGTTCACCTGCAATATCCTTATACCAGGTTGATCTTTGAGGTCCATTTTAGGTTCAGTTCCCTAGAGATTCGACCTTACATCGGTGTTTCTGTTTATATGATCCTAAATTAGCTAAAATAAACAAATAAATATAAATAAATAAATAACTAATAAGCGTATAGATAAAAAGGTGATTGTATAATTAATATGGAAGGCACATGAAAAGTTAAAAGGATGAAATATATGTACAGAAAAGATAAAAACACCTAGGTAAAATTAGGACATACAACATGGAGAATAAATGAAAACAAGATGTGTGAGACATTTAAACTTATGCAACATGCATAGAACTGATGACTGGAAGATAAAGGGCAAGAGTTTGTACACATTGGTGGGTTGTAGAGGGGTCCACCAATTATACCTGGATATCTATCTAATACTATTTGTATGCCTATATTTATTATACTTGCCCTTTCTTCTTCACCCCCCATATACCAGGGCTCTGTAGGCCTCTGGACAGGCCATCTTGTCCATCATATGGCCTTACTTTTTACATACCATACAGTATGCGTCATTGGGACAGCTTTCCACTCTATGCCCATCTTTCAAACAATTATAGTATAATATTGCCCTATCTATACCCTTACATTCGAACGTATTATGTCCGAATTCTAAGTATTTAAAGCAACGTGTTGGGGTATATCGCTCCATTATTTGGCACCATACCCACCCTATATTGATCGGTATCTTCTCATTTGTTTGGCTCTGGCTAACCTCACCGCGATTGTTGCCACCTGTTGACCCCATTTATTTTCTCTGAGCGCTCTAGCCTATACGTCGTCTTCGGGGATGCCTGTCCATTTCTGGATGACTCTTTTTAGGATACTTTCATTTACGGATGGGTCAATGTTGGTAACCGTAAAGAGGTTTTTTTCTCTTCTTACGGTCATGCTTATGCCGCCAACTAACTTTGTCATTTAGTTCCTGCTTGAGCTTCGCAGTCGCCCCTTTCCCTGTTAATTTTACCAGCATATCTCCCTCGTTGGTTTTTTTATCTGATCTACTTTCAGGCTAGTTTTTGTCACGTCCACCTTGCATTCATTATCTTAAGGACGTCTGTGTATGAGATACCACCAGTACATATCAAGAGGGCTTCTTCCGCTTCCTTTATTTTGCACGCTTCCATTCCCCTAACCAAAATCCCTTATGTGATCTCTTCTCTTCTCCCTACAAATTCTAGGGCCTTTCTCGTTCTTTCCTTTTCTACACTATTACTCAAGACCACTTGTACTTGTTTAATTTTTTTCTCCCCTTGTCTGACAATTTTTATAATCTTTTCTGCCAGATTATATTTTTCCACGCCATTCTCTCCGTTATAGTTTCCCAATTTGGTGACAAAGGAATATCATTTTTTCTCTATTAGGAGGTTCTTATTCTGTTTTCGATAAATTCAACCTATCCCTCTTCATATCCCTCCATTATCTCCGCCAGTTCGTTCCTGAGTTTTTTTATGACATGTTCGACTCCCCCTGCATTCTCTTCTTTTTATTGTTATTATTAAACAATCGGTCTTTTCAACAGTTTTCTGTAGACCTGCTTGTTCTCATTTTATTTTTTGGTATACTTCTTCTTCCCACAGAGCAGCTTCCCACCTCAACATCGATGTAGGTGGATGAAGTTTTAACAAGCAATCTGCGGAGAATTAAGAAAGCCGAAAAAAAAATTGGCATAAAGTATTTTCACTTAAAACACAACCGTTTTAAAGATATTTGAATTAAACTGATGTTAGGAATCTTTAAAGAGTTCTAGCTCCCTTAAAAAGCGATTCGTTTGTACATAGACCTTGTATACGTAACCGAATAGACGTAAATTTTAATAATCGGTTATTGAGGGCTATGATGTATCATTTATGTGAAATAATTACATGGTGTAAACTCCGATTTTAACACATTTATGTAAAAATTTCCAAATCGGTATGATATAAGAACTACGTATAACGGGTTGCCTATCTTGATATGTAATTTATCTATATGTAAATGTAATTTTTAAGCTGCCTAAAATTACGTCCGTTTTAAGTTAGGTCATGTTATTGTATGTAATTTGTGGAGACAATTTACTATTTTTTTATAATTATAATAAAATGAACTAATGGCTTCAATTAAAACGAAGACAACAAGAAAATAATTGGAAGTGATGTTAGACTTCATAAAAATAAATAGTGCTTACTGGCAAAATAGTCAAGGAAGGCTAAGAAAGTAGCCCAATTGTGAGAGGAATTTGCTATCATGGTAAATACAGTAGATGGTGGCCCTAAAAAACAGCAGAACGATGAAGACATGTAAGAAAATTAATTTCTGTTACTATCAAATTTAATAAATGCTAAATTTTTAGGTGTTCAATGAGTGGAAGATTTTGCAACTCATTTCAAAGATTCATCTTGGGGAGCCCCAGATTATAAATACATTTAATTTTAAAGGTAAAGATTAATGATTGATGTATTATGTTTATTATGGTGTATAATATTTTTCAGAAGGAAAAGGAAATCAACCTGTGAAAATTAAAAAGGCAATAGTTTTATTTAATATTCTATAAACATATCCATTATAAAATTATATCTCAATTATGGAATAAACTGAATATAAACATTTTTATTTAACAATTTTATAACTAAAATTTTTTAGCCGCTTTGTAATATGTTTCAGATTTTTTGTTTTGTCTTGATCTTTGTGTTATTCTTTTTGATTTTGTAACTAATTGTAACATAAATACCTACATATCATTATGAAATATACTAATTATAAACACTTTTATTTAACAATTTGTTTTTATTTTACAACACGAAGTTTGCAGCAATAATACTTCTTCATATTCTCTAACGGTTATGACCACATTTGGACCATTTTGTAATATATTTTAGTTTGTTTTACCATTATCATTAGTCAACATCAATGCATCACAAGAATATATGTTTCCAGCTTTAACAGGGCTGTAATGTAATACCCTGTGCTTGTGCAAATAATTCTTTGGGACAATCCTCCATTCACCCCTGTGTCTACCAACTCTTCTCTAGATTTTAAATCATCCTCTAAATTGTCTTGATACCTAAATCTTGTGTCTTCTTCTGGTTTATTGTCCCATCAGCCCTCTTCTGTTAAAAACCTTTCCGACTGTTGCACCTACCTCTTGCCTGATGAAATGCTCTATCCATGTAAGGTATGCTATAATATATACCTTAATTAATTTATACTTATACCTTAATTAATTTTATGTCAGGTTCCACAAAGGTTCTATACAACCCAAAGTTGTAATACCTGTGCCACAAACCTTGTTCTTTGTAGTAGTATATTTTAGGTGTATTTGCAGGTTTACTTTGTAGTATATTTTAGGTTTGTTTTAGTTTTTGAAATTGTATTCTTTACTTGTATGTTTTAATTTTCCAAGGGTTTTAACAAATTTTGGACTAATTTGTAATATATTTTAAATTTGTTTGTTTTTAACTTTTTGCAATTAATTGTAACATACAGGTTTTATGTTTTTAAACATTTTTATTTAACAATTTTATAACACAAAGTTTATATATATATATATATATATATATATATATATATATATATATATATATATATATAATTATATCTCATATAATCATATAATTATAAAATAAACTGAGGATAAACATTTTTATTTAAATATTTTATAACATAACATTTTCAGCGATACCACTTCTTTATATTCTCTAAGGGTTTTCAAAACATTTGAGCAAGGTTGTAATATATTTTTTATTTTGTTAGTGTTATGTCATTTTTGTAATTAATTGTAACATACATGAATTATGTTTTTGTTTTTAACAATATATAAACATTTTTAATTTAATATGTTATAATACAGTTTGCAGCAATATAATATCTTCGTATTATCTAAACATTTTAGAACATTTTGAGCCACTTAGTAATATGTTTTAGATTGTTTGTTTTGAGCTTTTTGTAATTGATTGAAATATTAATATTTATATCACTAAACTATACTAGATTATAAAACTCTATCATATATATTATAAAATGATGAAATATCACTAAATGGTAAAATTATATTACTATATTTGATTATAAAACTATATCACTATCATTGTGAAATAAATAAAGTATGAAAATATTAATAAGTTTTTGTTTCACTACACAAAGATTGCAGCAATAACACTTCTTATTCTCTGGGCTCCCAACACCCAACCATTTGTTCTGATTTGCCTCCTTTGGAATCATTTCTATGAGAACTACAGGCTGTACTTCATCTTTTTCGCCATTTTGGCACCAAGTGTTCCACTATCCCTACAGTTATTTCTGTTAATACTTTACTAAATGTACTTTGTTCCATTGAAAATAATAGGTTGTTACCAGAACATTTTTGGTAACTTCCATTTCCTACAAAATTAAGTAGGGAGAGACCCTTTAATTCTATTGCAATTTAGTTAGAGCAGAGCTGGTAATCTATTTCAAATGGATTACTGGTGTCCCGTAACTGACGTTGCTCTACATTTACATAATTTCTTTCTACCAGATTATTCAATTCATTGAGTAATAACAAATTTACAAAATCCATTTTTTCAAAAACAAACAAGAAGCCAAAAGTTAGGTTAATTTGAATTATCTGACAGATCTTCAGGATATGACAGAACCGAAAATAACGTTTTATGTAATTTTCTGCTGTGGCTTGGCCATTTTACGCATAGCAATACAGGGCATGATACATCATACCGTTTTTACACATTATGTTTTGAGAACTGTAATCTGATGTACGTTTTCTGAATTTTACACTAGTATGTAATTATTTACGTAAATGATACATCATAGCCCCCATTGTCTAAGATATGTAATGTTTGGCAGCCTCATACAACGCTGGTCCGATTTTTTTAATTATACCTATAAAATCTAATTCATTTAGGTCGATCATTTTTTAAAAATCAAGGTAAAGTGAATGTATTAGATTTATTTATAATATTTAAAAAAATCATTGACAAAATCCTTGACAAAATCCCTGTTAAAGTAGATCTAAATTTTACAATAGTTGTTTAATATTTAACATATTAATTACTAACCAATATCATATTAATATAATTAGTTAATATTCAATTATTTCACAATATTTTACAGGCAGAATTTATCAAACAAATTATATTTATGCACAATCTTGGGTGTATATGCAGTAAATGATGACGATTTTTTTTTGAGAAATTGAATTTAGAGGTTGCAAAAGTCGGCACATCTCGAGAAATTATTATCTTGGGAGACTTAAACAGCAGAACTGAAAAAAAAACCATAACGCAGTTATAGGTCAATTCGGAGAGGACCACGTAAATGATAATGGTACCAGACTAATATCATTATGCGAACAAATGAAATGAAAATTGCAAACGGATTTTTTCCACACAAAGACATACACAAATTCACATGGACGCAAAATACGAGAGGGTTAAAATCAATCATAGACTACACAATTATACGATAAAAGACAAATATGATTGTACAAGATGTAAGAGTATTGAGAAGAGCTACCTGTGGAAGCGATCATCACTTATTAAAAGCTAAGATCACATTTGGCGTAAATAAACCTAAAGAAGAAAAAGAAAGAAATGAAAGGAAGAAAGAAATACAGAAGAGTAATAACCTAATCAGCTTAGAACAAGAAAGCGTGAGTGAATTATAGAGAAATAGATTAAATTAAAAGTTGAAAAATAAACAATTTAATAATAATTAAGAACATTACACTCACATAAAAAGGTGTCTCCAGGAGACAGCAACAGAAGCCATTGGATACCAAATCCAGAATCAAAGAGAACTTCCATATTGGTTTGACGAAGAAATAAACAAGAAATAAAGAAGAAAAGAGACCAATATCAAAAATTCTTAAATACAAAGAATAAAACGGATAAAATAATCTACAAGGAGTCTCAAGCTAAAGTACGAAAAATGATGTCGGAAGAAAAATGAAGCATGACAACAAAAGTGTAACATGATAAATTCACATCTAGGAGGACAAAGAAGAACAGAAAGTTGGAGAGTCTTAAAATCTTTACGACAAGATAAGAAAAGAGACATAGTGTCAACAATAACAATGGATGACTGGGACCAATATTTTAAGAAACTCCTAAGGGAAGATAGATCACAATTTAAAGACAGCAACGAAACACAAAATATAAATATTTTAACTTCGCCCATACGAATAACAACGAAAGAAGTGGAAGATGTATGTAGATCTCTCTATAAAATAACAAAGCACCGGGTCCAGGTAACATCGCTGCAGAGTTAATTAAATACGGTACAATCAAACTATATACAAGTTTAGCCAAACTGTTCCAAAACTGCATTAATGGAATGACAACCCCAGAGCAGTGGAAGACATCATTCATATCCACTATACACAAAAAAGGCAGAAGGGATGAATGTGACAATTACAGAGTCATTGCCGTGACAAACTTAATCAGTAGAATATACGGAAAAGTAATTAAAAACAGAATAGAAAGCGAATATAAAGACTTAGAGGCTGAGGAAGAAGCAGGATTTAGGGCAGGTAGATCTACTGTTGACCATTTGTTTTGCATTACACAGATTATTGAAGAAAATAGCCGTTAATCAAGAAGTACATTAAGTAATAAAGCGTTAGAGAAAATAAACATAAGCATGAATTTAATAAAGGCGACGAAGGAACTATACGCAAATGCTAACTCAAAGGTAAAGGTTGGAAATAATCTGTCAAGTGAATTCCAAATCAATAAAGGCCTTAAGCAGGGCTGCTGTCTCTCCCCGATATTATTTCAAACTTATCTAGAACAAGCTCTAAAACTGTGGAAGCGCAAATGTAGAAATATGGGAATGCCGATTAAGAACAATAGCATATACACTTACGTCATTTGCAGATGATCATCACAAAAGAAGGCAACGTGGACGACACAATTGAGGAGAAAAACAACCAAACAAGAAAAGCAATTTCCCTTCTCAATACTATCCTTTGGGATCAATCAATCTCTAATAATAACAAGCACAAGATATATAACACAATCTTTAAAAGTATAATTACCTACAGTAGTGAAGTATGACAAATAAAGGAAAGATACAAGAGAAAACTTGAGGCAACGGAAATGGATTTCTGGAGACGTTCAGCTGGAAAATCTAGACTAGAAAGAGTAACAAACAACATAATAAGAGAAATTATGAAATTTAAACATACAAATGTCTGAAGAACGTCTCCTAAAACAAGTTTTAATGTGGACCCCTCACGGTAGAAAAAAGAGGAAGACCCCGCCTTAGTTGGAGAGAAGGTATCAATAGAGAAATTAAAGACAGATACATGTAAGAAAACTTATGGAAGAATCGAGAGAAGTGGCAACTGGGGATCGGAAGACGTACGTTTTAAACCGATCTATATATATATATATATATATATATATATATATATATATATATATATATATATATATATATATATATATATATATATACATATATTTTCCGAGATAAGGGGTGTTGAATGTTTTTTTTAACAAGCTGACCATTTATTTACTTCTCTGCAACTGGTTGAGATATTCAACCCAAATTTAGTGGGTTTTCGGTCGTTCCTTTGGATTTTCTTTCATTTACTTTGCTTATTTTACATAGATGATATAAAGAGTACTTGTAAATACTTTGCATTCAGTTTTCTAAATCTCTCTTTTTGAATGCAGGTTTTACTTTAAATATCTAGACTACTAATAAAATCTATTATCTACTAACGAACTAGGTTTTTTATCTGGACAGGTTTTAAAAGACCTACTATAAAAAGTTATTTGAGGTGTTAAACGCAATAGTGGCCCAAGCCTGTAATATTTAATTCGGGGAAAATCTAGGATAAAGTTTCCTTTGTTTTTAAGAATTATTTTTAACTGCTCAAACTGGATTTACTTTAATATTTTCTTTTATGTATATGCATTTGGGTACTAAGGAATACTGAAATGAGTCTTTTTGCTAATGTTTGCCGCAAATAAGAGTTTTATTGTGAGATATGCCACTTTTGCATTTATCTATTTCGGGATATTTTCAGATATTAAATGGCCCATTCTCACAGCAATTAAATTGCGGATGATTTCAAACTCAAAAACTTATTCAAAAATACTTTGTATCAGTCAAAAATACCTCCATTAAAAATAGGTATTAATTATTATCTTCATCAACATTTTCTTCCTCTGAAAAAAAAAGGCATCATCTTCAGCTTGTATGTTATGTACAAGATTCAAATAAAAACTAATTAGAAATATGATTAACAGGAGGAATGCAATCAAGCAATGACAGTAGATCGTTGTATTTAGCTTATTGTATGATTTTTCTCCCACGAAAAAGTGGATTTAGTACAGCTAATTCCGTGAAGGTTTCAGATTTCTTCTTATTATAGCGAGGCAAGAGCTCCTCTATGACCTCTTGATTAGATACCTGTATTCCCTGTAGTAAGTAGGCTGACCAGTTCCTTGGCTTTGTTGAAGAGACGCCGAGTCTACCTGCGCTGTCTTTTTACCTGAGGTGTCCACCAAGGAATAGCAGAACCAGCAGTCCTCTGCTCTACAATAGGGCAGCTAGCTTCATATGCCGGGGTCACGGCTTCGGATAAGTGATTCAAAGAGATCCCTATCTCAACAGCTCCGCCTCGACACAGGGGAAGACTCACGAGGTTATAACTAAGCTCCTCCCGAAGGAGTTCTCAGTCTGTAGCTCGTAGATTCATATATGAAATATTCTGGAGCTTAAGAGCCTTCAGCTTGATGAAAATGTGCCTGCAATCTGACAGCGAGATCTCCTCAGACACGACCCGATCCGAAACCAGTCTCACTAATGCTCTAGAGCATAAAGTGAGGTCGATAATCTGACTTCTTCTAGACATCATAAACGCAGGTACAGAGCCTTAGAATTACTAAGCTGTTTCCCGAGAGGTACTGCAGCAGGACGGTAACTCGGGAATTAATATCCGATATTTTTCAAGTTATGTGGTGGGAGTTGAGTTACCTACTTTAAAACAAGGCAATAAAAATTTATTGTAACTAACGCATATTTATTTATTAATTCATATTCACATGCTATATTGCTATATTACCAGCCATTTTGATTAAAGAATTATCACATATTTTGGAAAACAGAATTTTTAAAAGATTTCTCCATTTCTAAAAATGACATATTCACTAGTTAACACTTGAAGAAAATCATTTACACTCAAACAGTTCCTTTGGCAGACAAAATTACTTTTTTATAAACATCACAAAAACTTACGGATGTGATAAAGCATCACTTCAAATGAAGAATATCTATTGATCTAATCTACTGATAATACGTTTACAGTTATAGAAGTGACAAAAAGTATGCATTTAATAATCAGAGTAATATTCATAGTCAGATACCATTCTAAATAAACTTAACACGAAAAGAGTGTTAGAACACAGTTACAAAAGTGGCCCAAAGTGTTTTGGGTTTGTTTTGCACTATGAATCATTTAAATGATATAAATGCAAAAGTGAAGTGCACTGAATCTCTCGGCTGGGGAACTAAATTAGGGTTCGGTTGTTAGTGTGGTTTAAACTTCCGAATATTTATAGGCCGTTTCTGCTGAAAAGTGAGATTCTAAAAATTTGTGAGTTGCCACTATTGCCTTCAACGTCTTATTTATTGCGCTGACAAACGATTGTTCTGGAGATCAAGATGTTCCTATGTCTAAGTTCCTATGTATCTTCTTCTTCTTCTTCGTCTAGCCATTCACGTCCACATCTGAACATAAGCCTCTTCAAGTCTTCCTTTCCATTGTAGCCAATTTTTCCCGGCAGTCCTTTTCAGATCATCTGTCCATCTCATAGGAGGTCTGCCTCTGGGTCTTTTGTGTTAGTATGGTCTCCAGGTTAAAATTAATCTGTGCCATTTGTTTAGATCGCTCCTAGCTACATGTCCAGCGTATTCTCATTTCAACTTTAATGATTTTTGCACCACATCGGTGACTTTGGTTTTCTGTCTTATCCATGTGTTTGTTTTGTTTGTTTTCCAAGTTCCTATGTATAAGATGATACAATTCTTCTGCATGCTCCTATGTCCACTTTGCACATTTTATAGAGATCATAAAGAAAACACCTGTGAAAATACTTCAGTTCAGTTCTAAGTTCTGAGTTCAGTTTTCTAAAGTACTAAGAGTATTGTTTCGTAGAGAGCAAAATGTTGTAGAGATCTTTTTGTCTGCTTCGAGAATGGCATCTTTTCCTAGTAGGCTCTATTAACGTCGTTTTTCCATTTTTGGCTACATTCTATGATGTGGCTTTTTAAGAAACCGTACAATGATTCTGGCTGGCATAATTACTTTGTTGTCTTTCGCTAGTTATTTAAGGAAATATTTGTAGATTCCTTCATTCCCAACGGATATTTGTCGGTTGATTTGTCCTATATAGGTTGGGTCACAAGTTCCCAGGTGCTGCACACTCCTGGGTATTATGTAGTAAGTGTGCGGTTTCTATGTTGATTTTAGTAAGACCCTTTTAATTATGTCTATAGTTACCATGATATACGGTAGGAAAGATTTTGACTTAAATTAACTAAACCCTTTTTAACGCTGTTATTATACTTTTTGTATGATGTTTTTTTTAATCGAAAGAATCACATATATAATTGGATGGATCTTATTACATTATAATCAATAGAAATTGTTACCAAAAACGTACAGGAGAAATCAAGTAACGAATTTTGTAGGTTTAGGAGATAAGCAAATCTCGTCAGCTCTATTTCCACACAAACATACCACGGGACACACTATAAACCTTAGCTCGTGTAAACATTGTGCAACCATCATATTCTCCAAAACAATAACAATAAAAGAAGCGGTAGAAACGCAAACACATAAGAAACCCCAATAGTAGAGACGACATCTTAAACTTACCCACAATGTGAAAGTCACTAGTAAAAAAATACAACAGCCTGATTCAAAATGAACCTTTTCAGTACTTATAATGAATTCAACGAATTCCTTCTTAATTAGCTTCTCAACATATTCCCAGTATATTTGTTTATATGGTATTTATATGAAGAGATTAATTTGATAAATTTGTAAGAAAGTAGTTGTATTAACATAATCTACATAATATACAATCAGATCATTGATTAATTGACTTTTTTATTGCAGGTATTATCTAATCATAATAGGAGTACTTTGGCAGATTTTTTTTGTTTCAACACTTATTCCTCCATCTTACATTAACGTGCAAATTGACAGTAAGTTCATAAAAAGTTTAAAACAATATAGTGATATTCAGTATAAATAGTATATTTTTCATAAAATATTATTTGAAACCATTTTCTTGTTTGATATTGATCCCTTCATCCGTTTTCAAGATAAAGGGCGTTGAAGAAAAAAAATATTGCATGTTGAATTGTCATGTCATGGCATGTCTTTTCTGTAGTTTAGGTTTATCTTTTTGTTTATGCATTTTGCTTGGTGTTTTATTGGAAGTTCCCATTTAAAAGTTAAAAATTCCCCTTCCAAGCCTACGTTTTAGAGATAATCTCTATCTTCTTCTTTTGGTGCCTATCCTCTGTGGATGTTGGCAATCACGTTGGTCCATACAACTTGCTCTAAATAGATGTATGGTATGGTCATTCCTGCCCACTGTCTGATGTTCTTCAACCACGATGTCCTTCTGCGCCCTTGAGATCTTTTGCCTTCTATCTTGCCTTGTAAAATTAGTTGAATTAATTGATACTTCTCATTGCGCATCACATGCCCTAAGTATGTCATCTTTTTGATTTTCACGCATAATTTCCAGATCTTTATTCATACATTGCATCACGGTGTTGTTTGTAATATGATGGATATAGGAAATTCTGAGCATGCGGAGGTAGCACCACATTTCGAAGGCTTCCACATATCGGAAAACCGTATCGTCCACATATCTTAAATTGTTTATGATTTCACCATTTTTATACCTTCTCTTAAACCATCAATAGCTTCCCCGAACAGCATTTCCGAGTAAGTATTGAACAACTTCGGTGATAAAATGCAGCCATGACGTACTCCCCGTTTTATCGTGAATTCTTGTGAGGTTTCGTTGTCTACTCGTACAGTTGCCCTTTGCTGTAAGTATAAATTTTTAATTAGGCGTAAATTTTTGTCATCTATACTAGATTCTTTCAGTATCTGAAATAATTTCTGATGTTGCACCTTGTCAAATGCTTTTTCAAAGTCTATAAAGCATGAGTAGACTTCGCAATTTACGTCTCGAGCTCTTTGTATCAATACTTGTATGGAAAATAGGGCCTCTCGCGTTCCCAGTCCGCTTCTAAACCCAAACTGAACACTGCTTATGTTTTCTTCAAGTTTTCTATATATGCGAGAATGAATAACAGAAAGACGGATTTTGAGTGCATGGCTCAGTAAGCTTATAATTCTGTAATCAGAGCATCTGGTGGCATTTGCCTTTTTGGGGAGAGGGATGAAGGTGGAAACTAGCCAATCTGTAGGAAATTCTGCAGTTTCATAGATTTTGTTCAGTAGACTCCTTAGAAGTTTGAGTTGGTTGTTTTCAAATAGTTTCAATATTTGAGCTTGTATGTTATCAGGTCCAGGTCTTTGTTAGTTTTTAGTCTTTTTATTGCATATGTTACTTCACTGAGCGTTATTTCTGGTTCTGAACATCCAGAAACACTGACTTTTGTCTCTTGCTCTTCCTTGAATAATTCTTCTATGTATAGCCTCCATGTCTCAAGTATTCTCTCATTTTCGTAGAGCAAATTATTGTGCTCGTCTAGTATTAAGTTATGACTTCGTGATCCGTTTCCTTCCGTTAAGTTTTTGATATTTTTATGTTCTAGGGATTCTATTTCTATGCATTGATCTTGTAGCCAATATTTTTTGCTTCTTTAACCTTTTTCTTGATGATTTTGTTTATTTTTTTGTACCTTTCCTTATTCTTATTTCTGTTTTTTTCGTTCTTTCATTAGCTCTAATATTTCTTGTATTATCCATGGCTGTTTCTTTATATTGTTTTCTAGTTTAAGTTTATTATCTACCACTGAATTACAGATATTTTTGATTTTATTCCACATATCATCCACACTTATGCTGTTTATTTTGTTAATTACTATTTAAATGGGAATAAGCCACAATTAAAGGTTAAAATACGTTTATTGACGTTTCAATTTCCACTTCGGAAATCGTTCTCAAAATAGCTTGAGAACGATTTCCGAAGTGGAAATTGAAACGTCAATAAACGTATTTTAACCTTTAATTGTGGCTTATTCCCATTTAAATAGTAATTAATTTAAAATGCCACAAGAAAATAGCTTCAGAACAATGTTTATTTTGTTGTTGATCTCCTCTTTTACTTCTTTTCTTGTGGTTTTATCTTTCAACTTCTGGATGTCCGGACGTTTTTGTGCTTTTCTTTTATGTACTTTTTTCATGTGGAGTTTAAAACGTCCTAGTAAAAGATTATGTCTGATGGAACATCTGCTCCCGGATATGTTTTTGCGGATTTTATGGAATTCTGAAATCGTTTGTTGATGATGATGTAGTCAATCTGGTTTGTAATCATTTTTTTTTTGGACATCTGGAGATTTCCAGGTGTAGAGTCTTCGAGGTGGTAATTGGTAAAGGTGTTCATTATTGCACTATCCGTTTCCTGGCAGAACTGAACAAGGCGATCTGCTCTATCATTCCGCGTTCCTAGTCCAAAGTGTCCCACAGTATTGCCAACAACTCCTTTGCCTACTTTGGCTTTGAAATCTCCTAGCAGGATATTCACTTCTTGTTTTTTGGTATGTTTTGGGGATTCTTTCAATTGTTCATAGAATATTTCTATTTCGTGCTCTGAGCTTTCCGAAGTTGAAGCATATGCTTGAATAATGTTCACGTTTAGCATTAATTTTGAGTACTGCAACTCTATCTGATATTCCTATAAAACAAAGTACACATTTGTTAACTTCTTTATTTACTATTATAGCCACTCCGTTTTTATTTCTTGTTGTAGTATCTCCACAGCAGTATATTGTGTGGTTTTCTATTTCGCACTGGCCTAAATTGGGCCATCTAACTTCACTGCATCCAAGTATGTCAATGTTGAGAATTCGCATTTCTTTAATTACGTTATTCACTTTTCCGGCCTGGAATGAACTTCGTACATTCCATGTACCAATCTTCTTATCATGCTTAAATCTAAATATTTGTGGCAATAAAATAATCTTTCTACGAATGCAAAAAGCGGTAGTTTTTGCGACGTCCAGATGCGTATAAATATTTTGAGAAATACCCCATAGTACCAGGTTACTTATGGCTCAATACCACGGAAAGTACCTACGGAAAATATATTTACGGGAGTACTGGTTGTAAATATATCAGTATATTTAAACAAATAACTAAGGCTATAGCGGGATAAGATGGTCAAAATTGCACCATGCTCGATTCAGTTTTGGGTCTGGCCATTCGAAAGGACATAATTAAAAACTCACTCAGTTAAATTTTCAAGTTCCTAAGTGCCTCTGGGGGTTCGCTATGAGAAAAAACGTATTTAAAAAAAATAATTTTTTTTTAGACGCTGTATTGCTGCAAAAAATCTGAAAAAATTCATGAAATTCATGAAAGCGTATTTTAATAATACAAAACTGCCTGATTTTTTTCAGATTTTTAGCTTAAAAATTGAGCCCAGGAAAAATATTTGAAATTTTCAGTAATATTTTAGGTTATGTCGGAAATTTTTGGCCAACTTTAAAATAATGATTTTTTATGAGTTTTTTCCCGTTCTTTCGAATGGCATAGGTATTATTATCATTTTCAACGTGGAATATGCCTAAAATTCGAAAAAACTGCATTTTTGGCATTTTTCTGAAGTTTTTGACTCATAACCTCAAAAACATACACATAAATTATTAATAATTCATATTTTTATATGTATTCTTATCTTTGTAATGGAAATAAGCTATTAAAACTATTATTTTTTTCCTACAGCATGCTCTAAAAACCGAAAAACCCCGTTTTTTCGGCGTTGTTTTTAAGCTTTCGCTATATAACCTCTAAATTCAGTATCTAAATGAATGATAAGTAACATTTTCACATGCATCTTTCCCTCTACAATCATAATCAGCTATTGAAAGCATTAGTTTTATCTCACAACATTCTCAAAAATCGAAAAACCCCATTTTCTCCATGTTTTTACTACATAACCTCAAAAGACTCTGAAAAATGAACCATATTTTTGATATCTTTTAAATAATTATTACAGCTGATCGTACGCAGGAAAACAAAATATTTTTTTTAGAAGTAAATAAAATTCATATATTGTCTACAATATATATTTATCAACAATCTATATTTACAATATTCTATTTAATCTAGATACATTGAATGACAGAATAATTACATTTTATTAATCTTCCTCACTATCCTCGTCGATTACCGGATCAATCTCCGTTTCACCAAATATTTCTGAAAGAAATTTAGCTGGTCTAATAATGTCCGATTTGTATCTAGCATTGCTTAAATAATATACAATAGCAGCAACATGTGAGCAGGATCCAACAGTTCTTAATCCATTAGCACAATCACACGAGTAAAATTGCATTGTAGCCAATAGATTCTGGCTTATACTCAATGTAACATTTAAAAAAAATTTTTTTGATATGTCTGGATTGTATCAAAACCTTGATAATATTCGGTTTCATTCGGATGCATTCTTAATTAATTTCGTTTCTATCGTTCAATAACTCAACAATAACAATAAGGTAGCTAGGTAACATACAGCTTGACCTAACTGGTGCGTACCCGAAAAGAATATTTTGAGATCTCTCTCGGTCATCTCTGGAAAATCAAGAATTTCTCGCGATGTTATCTTGGTTGTCGTCGTACTTCGTCTAGACCACCTTGCTGTTTCAGCTTATTTAGCCAATGTGTTATCCACTTTACTCTAATTCAACATTCTCTGTATTATTAATTTTTTTAATTCTTCATCTTCTTCTTCATCGCTCTTCTTCTTCTTCTTCTTAGCCTTCTGTCGTCCATGTTTGGATATAGGCCTCTCCCAACTCCTTCCATCGGTCTCTATCCTGAGCAACATATTTCCAATTTGTTCCGGCTATTCTTTTAATGTCATCAATCCATTTCATATGTGGTCTTCCTCTTGGTCGTTTACTTTCGTAAGGTCTCCTTCTTCATCGCTATAGAATCTTTTTCCATAACGGTTATTAAGAAAACATGCAATTCTGCAATATGCTCCAGCTTTTGGTAACAATTTATTATCCAATTGTTGATGGAGCAGCTTATATTTTTTTCCAAGAATGCCGTGGGCAGCTTCTACTACCCATCTTAGTTTCGTAACATAACGAGATTCGTTAGCTTCAGCTGTGGATAAACTTGGTCTTTTTCCTTTTAATGCAGGCATCAGAACCTTGAAGCCAAGATATTCTAAATAGGATACGACGTCTCTAAAGCCCCTATATACAATACAAACATCACCTTTTTTCATAAGTGACCTTATTCCATTTGGATCTTCCAGAACATTCTTCATGATGCTTGCATCATTTTCTGTAGCTAAGAATGGACCGGGTAGATATACAACAAACCCGTCTATTGTGCAGATGGTAAACGGCTTGCACAACGGTTTTATCTTCTGTCCCGAATATGATTTTCTTTGATACCAATTATTTCTGCTTTTTTGGTGAGCTAAATAAGCTCCATCGAAAATTAATGTGAGCTGATCATCCGTCAAATTAAATAACGTTATGGCATAAACAGAAGTATGGTTACGGATTAAGTCGTCTCTCACGAGACTTTTTACTCCAAAATATTGTGGCAATACATCTCTCTCGAATGAATTGATTACAGACTCGCAAAAATCAGATACTTTGATCTCATTATCTATCCCGAAAACTGATGAAATAAAATTATTTGATGATCGAGTTCTTAATTTAACAATAATACTGGTTATTGTTGCCTGTTATTTTAAACACGACACAATTCTGCTGTCAAATTCAAAATCAATTCAAAATAAACACAAAAACAGAGAGCCATTGAACATTTGAGGAAAAGTCCCGCCGAAAAGATAAAGGCCCTAACACGCAAACTGACTAAGAGCGATAAAGAGGATATGGCCCTACACACGCAAACGCACTAAGAGCGATATAGAATGAGAGCCCGATTATAACAGATATACATGGCGTTGGTAGGTGTGCCGCGTAATGTCAACTACCGTGCGGCGCAACTACCAACGCCATGTTTTCTGTTACAATCAGGCTCCCTGGATATACGGGATGTAAGCTAAGACATGAACACCAAAACAATTAAGTAAATATAAAATATAAAATAAAAGAATAATGTTATAAGCATGGGTATAACGCTCTTGTATCTAAGCGGAAGAGTAAGGCATGGACGAGCATGGTACGAGATTATGAATGTATATAACAAGAATCTCAAAAGTCATGGAACTATATAGATATGCGTCTGTGTATAAATGTATGTACATTGTGATATAATATCACGTATATAGATATATTGGCTAGCTTAAAATTCCACAACTTTTGAGTGTACAAGTGCGTTCTAATTCACGATTCATTTTTTGGAATCTTTTGAGGTTATGTAGTAAAAACATGGAGAAAACGGGGTTTTTTCGATTTTTTGGCATTTTCCACGTTGAAAATGATAAAAATACCTATGCCATTCGAAAGAACGGGAAAAACCCATAAAAAATCATTGTTTTAAAGTTGGCCAAAAATTTCCGACATAACCTAAAATATTACTGAAAATTTCGAATATTTTTCCTGGGCTCAATTTTCAAGCTAAAAATCTGAAAAAAATCAGGCGGTTTTGTATTATTAAAATACGCTTTCATAAATTTTCTCAGATTTTTTGCAGCAATACAGCGTCTAAAAAAAAATTTTTTTTTAAATACGTTTTTTCCCATAGCGAACCCCCAGAGGCACTTAGGAACTTGAAAATTTAACTAAGTGAGTTTTTAATTATATCCTTTCGAATGGCCAGACCCAAAACTGAATCGAGCATGGTGCAATTTTGACTATCTTATCCCGCTATAGCCTTTATTATAAATAATTTTAGATGAATTTTCCAAATCCATTACAAACCAAACATTTGACTTTATCGTGATTGGTTCGGGACCTACAGGATCAGTGATCGCAAATAGATTATCAGAGGTACCAGAATGGAACGTACTATTGATCGAAGCAGGTTCAATACCAAGTGCAATATCCGACATTCCTGCCATTTGTGGACACTTTCAATTTACCGGATACGACTGGGGTTACAGAACCGAGAGGCAAAACGGATTTTGTAAAGGTAAGTTAAAATTGAAATAGTTGCCCAGTATCAACTTCGTAGATTGAATTTTTAAATCTTGTTTAATATTTTGTATGGTCAAATCCTTAGTTTATCTAACTTCTTTGTGTTTAGACGGTTTCCATTCTCCACATATACTAAATATTCAACATTTAATTTAATTTACTTCCTACGTAGATCGAACCAATTTAGTTTATATTCTCCTGGATTATACTTTACTTTAAAATTATATTGAGATAAGTAGAATGTCAAGTATCCCAATTCTTCATCAGTTCTAAGTTGTATGTTTAAATTTTCAAAAGGTTTGTAATCTAAGTATACTAAGAACTCTCTTCCAAGATGTAAATGATAATATTTTACAGCTTCTTTGTTTATTATCACTCGCTAATGTCTTCACGATAAACTAATCTTAGTTTTGCCACTTGAATTTAAATTATAAGCAAAAATGTTCTTTTGTAATAATGTTTGTTTCTTCAATCAGCAAAATTTCATTAATAAATCTCAATTGCGTTTCTTGCAAAAAAAACAACTTTATTATTACTCGTAGTTGTACAATATTAAATTAAAATTGCATTACCTGCAAAAAAAAACATTTGAAGGTTGTAACTAAATATTAAAATGACGTCTCTTACGGTAATAATAAATATTAATAATGACAAGACTCAATGTCACTGTCAAAAGCTAAATAATATATATATATATATATATATATATATATATATATATATATATATATATATATATATATATATATATATATATATATATATATATATTGTTATGATGTATTGTTTGTGAATGATGAGCAATGAGTATTTTTGATAATATAATATATAGGGTTTTTATCGCGGTTCTCAAAGAATTAGTTTGTAAGTACTTTTTGTAAATATATTGTATAAAAATAAATAATTTACTTATTATTTTTTTAAATTTAATTTTGGGGTATTGAGATGATTGGTGTTTAAAGAAAATAATTTATAAATTATATACTAGATAATATTAGATATAAAAAGTATTTGGTTATTTTAAGAAGTTATATACTAGAGAATTTAATAAAAACTATTTATGTGAGGGCATTTTTAAGAAATTAGCATGTAATGAGTGTAAGAAGTTTTTTTTTAGTAATTATAATGTTGTAGATATATTTAAGTGAGCCATGTGATTAGGCAACCAAAAATACTCTATAAAGTGACGTTTAAGGAATGGTTGCGAATATAAAGTGGGGTTATAATAATATGTTGTTTAAAATGTGTAGTTTATTAAATTAGAATGTTAAGTTACTGATTTAAGTATATATTCTGATCTGAAAAGCCTAAATGTCGACAAAATTCTCGATAAAAAAGTAAGGAATTCTCTAGATCACCAAATATGGCCTTGTTGCGAAATGGATTGTTCCAGAAAATTCAAACATTCATATATAGAACAAAATCGAATATGATTTATTGCCAGATGGTTCTGGAACATTGAAAAGGTATAAATACTCGGTGATTTGGATTCAAGATGGCCAGTTTTAGTATGAAAGTTAGTTAGAGTCAGTCAATCAGTAAGTCAGAAGGTCCAATTGTTCAATATAGTGAGTTAAATGAAGATTAAGAAACAGTATAAAGAAAATATTATTGAAGATTAAAAATTATGTTATGTATAAATGGTGATTGGATAATGCAAGAAGTATTAATTGAAAATTAAATTTATATAATATATTTGGTGATTGGATATTGGTATACTGAAAAGAAGAATAAATATAAATGCTGTTTGCTGGTTTGCTTGGTGGTTTATAAATGCTGGTGAAGAAAAATATCTTAAATTGGTGGAAGCTGATAATTGGAAAAAGTAATTTCACAAAAACAAGGATAACCGAAGCTGAAAAGAAGACATTGAGTGGTGATTATAATCTATATAGTGGAAAACAGTTCATTTAGGCATTCAGTGACAGAAAGGTACAAAATTTTGTTAATATAATTTAGTTAGTGTCATAACAATTTCAATTTTGAAGATAGTTTGTTTAAATTTTACATTGTCTATAGAATTTAATGAGTTTCATAAGAATTTCAATTTAAAGATAGTTTATTTTAAATTTACATTGGCTAGGTTAGGTATATATGTGTGTTTCATAATAGATATAATAAAGATAATTTAAAAAAGTACTTACAAACTAATTCTTTGAGAACCGCGATAAAAACCCTATATATTATATTATCAAAAATACTCATTGCTCATCATTCACAAACAATACATCATAACAATTTGGCGCCCACCGCGGGGCTCTCTATTTAAAAGAATTAGTTTGGGAAGATAAGTGCTCTCATATAATTAAATTAATTATCAGTAGAAAGAAAAAATTATAGATTTTATTTTTAATTATATTTGAACAAGTAAAGTCTCAAAATGTCTCAAGGAAAGAAAGGTACAAGAAGCAAAAAGAATGAAGAAGATGTTGAAGTAGAAACACAACCTGTACAAGAGGAGATTTTAGTTCAAGCTCCACAAGATACTGCAGAAATGAATCCAAAAAGAGAGGAAAATGTCAATATGGCAGCTTTGATGTCATTAATGATGCAGATGAACAAGAAAATGGAAGAGAATACAAAAAAATGGAAGAGAATTCAAAAGAAATCAAAGAAGACATAAAAAAATTTGAAGAGAAATAAAAAGAAGTCAAAGAAGACATGAAAAAATTGGAAGAGAATTCCAAAGAAGTCAAAGAAGACATGTAGGAGATGGAACAAAATCGAACATGATTTCTTGCTAGATAATTCTGGAACATGGAAAAAGATATAAATACCCGGTGATTTGGATTCAAGGCATCAGTTATGAGTTACAGTTACTATGAGGCGAGTTTTAGTATGAAAGTTAGTTAGAGTCAGTCAATCAGTTACAATTGTTCAATATAGTGAGTTAAATCAAGATTAAGAAACAGTATAAAGAAAATATTATTGAAGATTAAAAATTATGTTATGTATAAATGATGATTGGATAATGGAAGAAGTATTAATTGAATATTAAAATTAAATAATATATTTGGTGATTGGATATTGGTATATTGAAAAGAAGAATAAATATAAATGCTGTTTGCTGGTTTGCTTGGTGGTTTATAAATGCTTAAGAAGAAATATATTTTAAATTGGTGGAAGCTGATAATTGGAAAAAGTAATTTCACAAAAACAAGGATAACCGAAGCACGAAGACATTGAGTAGTGATTAGAATCTATATAGTGGAAAACAGTTCATTTAGGCATTCAGTGACAGAAAGGTACAAAATTTTGTTAATATAATTTAGTTAGTGTCATAACAATTTCAATTTTGAAGATAGTTTGTTTAAATTTTACATTGTCTATAGAATTTAATTAGTTTCATAGGAATTTCAATTTAAAGATAGTTTATTTTAAATTTACATTGGCTAGGTTAGATATATACGTGTGTTTCATAATAGATATAATAAAGATAATTCCAAAAAGTGCTTACAAACTAATTCTTTGAGAACCGCGATAAAAACCCTATATTATTAAAAATACTCATTGCTCATCATTCACAAATAATACATCATAACAATATGTATTGTGATGATGTATTATTTGTGAATGACGGTTTAATGAGCAATGAGTGTTTTTTAATAATATATATATATATATATATATATATATATATATATATATATATATATATATATATATATATATATATATATATATATATATATATATATATATATATATACATATATATATACATATATATATATATATATATATATATATATATATATATATATATATATATATATATATATATATATATATATATATATGTTCGGAAAGATTTCCGCGGTTAGTACAATTAAACTTAGAGCTAAGATTAATATTATTATAAAAATTAATATTAAACTCACCAGTCTTCCGGGTTGAACCGCGTCGATATCCATTTTGCCGAGCTTTCGACATCCTCTCTGATGTCTTCTTCAGGGCTTCCGAGGTCTCAGTCTCCCGAGCCCCCAGACACTACTACACTCACTAGTCACTTCTAGTTCACTCACTAGTTCACTACTACGACTGGGACCAGGGGACGGTTCATTTATACCGTCGATGGTGACGTGGCCTAGGTGGGGGTTAGGGTGGGGATTGGCGCGAGAGTTGGCGCGAACATTTCCGACAGTGGGATTTTGATTCGAAGATGGAGGGGGAGATATTTTGTTTATGAGAGGTCTCCATGTAGAAGGTAACCGTATGGCGTCATCTCTTTTATTAAGGCAATTTGGTCTTTTTTCTATTTCTATGGCTTCTCGGATAATTCTTGGTTTATAAAAGCGGATGGGGGCTATGGTTCTGGAGTTTTCGAAATCAATTTTGTGACCTGTATGAAGATGGTGTTGACCGAGAGCTGAAATTGAATCGGAATTGCGAACAGAAATGGAATGTTCATAAATCCTATTTTGAATTCTACGATTTGTTTGGCCTATATAGGATCGGGGACAGTCTGCACAAGGAATTTCATAAACTCCGTGCTGTTCGTTTGGAATATTGTCTTTGATTGATCGAACAAGAGATGAAAGTTTTTGTTGGGGGGTAAATATTGTTTTTATTCCTCTTGGTTTAAGAATTTTGTCGATTTTGTCAGTGACACCTTTGATGTAAGGAAGAAACGCTTTCGTATGATAAGGGTCTGAGTCTTTGGATTGAGATTGAGTGGGAGATTGATGTCTGTGGATGCTCCTATTGATGTGATTTTCGCGGTAGCCATTTTGGATGAGGGCTTGTTTTAAACAAGAAAGCTCAGCGGATCTGCTTGCATCATCGGAAAGGCGTATTGATCTGGATACAAGAGTATTAATGACTGAATTAATTTGTGAAGGTGGGTGGTGAGAGTTGGCATGCAAGTAACGATTGGTATGTGTGGGTTTTCGATAGACAGAGTAATGAAAACCTTGGGATTGGTGTTTCTTTATGAAAACATCGAGAAACGGTAGGGATGAATCAGTTTCTACCTCCATCGTGAACTGGATACTAGGATGTATACCATTCAGATGGGTTTGGAAAGACACCAAAGTATCCCTGCCATGGGGCCAAATGACGAATGTATCGTCAACATATCGTAGCCAACATGTGGGTTTGAGCATTGATGTGGATAGTGCTCGGGTCTCGAAGTCTTCCATAAAGATATTGGCAATCACTGGAGATAGAGGGGAGCCCATTGGGGCACCATTTATTTGTCTGTAGAATTGATTTTGGAAGATGAAATAGGTGTTGGACATACAATGTTTAATGAGAGATAAGTGGTCTTGTTGGATACTGTACTTAGTTTTCAGAATGTTTAGAGTTTCATCTATAGGAATGTTTGTAAAAAGTGAGACAATATCGAAACTTACTAGAATGTCTGACGGTGATATAGGGTACTGTTTTGTCGGAAATGTTCGCGCCAACTCTCGCGCCAATCTTCACCCTAACCCCCACCTAGGCCACGTCACCATCGACGGTATAAATGAACCGTCCCCTGGTCCCAGTCGTAGTAGTGAACTAGTGAGTGAACTAGAAGTGACTAGTGAGTGTAGTAGTGTCTGGGGGCTCGGGAGACTGAGACCTCGGAAGCCCTGAAGAAGACATCAGAGAGGATGTCGAAAGCTCGGCAAAATGGATATCGACGCGGTTCAACCCGGAAGACTGGTGAGTTTAATATTAATTTTTATAATAATATTAATCTTAGCTCTAAGAATATATATATATATATATATATATATATATATATATATATATATATAGGGTTTTTATCGCGGTTCACAAAGAATTAGTTTGTAAGCACTTTTTGGAATTATCTTTATTATATCTATTATGAAGCACACATATATATTTAACATAGCCAATGTAAATTTAAAATAAACTATCTTTAAATTGAAATTCTTATGAAACTAATTAAATTATATAGACAATGTAAAATTTAAACAAACTATCTTTAAAATTGAAATTGTTATGACACTAACTAAATTATATTAACAAAATGTTGTACCTTTCTGTCACTGAATGCCTAAATGAAACTGTTCTCCACTATATAGATTTTAATCACCATTCAATGTCTTCGTTCTCAGCCTCGGTTATCCTTGTTTTTGTGAAATTCCTTTTTCCAATTATCAGCTTCCACCAATTTAAAATATTTTTCTTCTTAATAGCATTTATATTTATTCTTCGTTTTAGTATACCAATATCCAATCACCAAATATATTATATAATTTTAATTTTCAATTAATACTTTCTTCCATTATCCAATCACCATTTATACATAACATAATTTTTTATCTTCAATAATATTCTTCTAATATACTTTCCAATACTATCAAATTTTAATACTAAATCACTGATTATTGCATACTTTATACTTTCTTCCTAATCACTAACTGTAACTAACTGTGTCTGTCTTCTTAATAACTAATTGTCTGACTGTTTACTGACTGACTGACCGACTGGCTGACTGACTGGCTGACTGACCTTTTGAATCCAAATCACCGAGTATTTATACCTTTTCAATGTTCCAGAACCATCTGGCAAGAAATCCTATTCGAATTGTTCTATTTCCTCAATATATGAATTTTCTGGAATAGTCTATCTCGCAAACAGGGTTAACTCTAGTGTTCTAGAGAATTCTTTTCTTTTCTATCGAAAATTTTGTTGACATTTAGGCTTTTCAGATTAGAATATAAACTTATATGTAATTTAAACAACCTAAAATAATAAACTACACTACTTCAAATCAGTAACTATATACAAACTAAACATTTTAAATTAAGAAATATCCCCACTTTTACATTCGCAACCATTATTTAAAATAATGTATGTATAGTATGTATATCTGGTTGCCTATGCACATGGCTCACTTAAATATATTTACAATATTATAATTATTAAAAAAAAAACTTTTTACACTTATTATATGCTAATTTCTTAAAAATGCCCTCACATAAATAATTTTTATAATATTCCCTAGTATATAACTTATTATAATAACCAAATACTTTTTAGATATAACATTATCTAGTGTGTAACTTATAAATTATTTTTAATCACTATTTTTCTTTCTCCTATATTCTATTTGATTTCAGTATATTATGTAAGTGTGTGTAATCTATATAAATAATATACATAATGTTGTGTTAATAAATTTAGTAATATTTTCGTGACAATCTCAAATTGGACATATAAAACGAATATTGGTGCATTTCTGTTTGGTTTTCACAAAATAAAATAAACAATGGCTTTATATACAATGATTAATTAAATAATGAAATTTATACTATCTGCTAAAATGTTCCGATTAAAATATTATTAGTTAATTTATTTGTTTTAGTAGAATTTGATTAAAGATTAGCAATAAACAATTTATGAATATATATACTAAACATATTAAATTACTAGGATTTAAAATCCGTGAATTATTTAGCTAATTTTTTATAAATCTATTTATTCTCTATTTATCCATCAATTCATTTATGTGAAAATATTTTGCGTTTTTATACTTTTCGATATGATTTATTACTGAAAAAAAAATCAAAAACCGACTTAATATGCGATTTATTTCTCAACATAGTCTTCTTTTAGCTCGATACACTTGATCCAGCGATACTTTAAACCATCTGAAATATACGATGGCGGCGATGATCTCCTCATTCGAATCACATTTCTGATCGGCGAGTGACTTTTTCAAGTTTGGAACCAAAAAGAAATCACACGGGGCTAAATCTGACGTATGCGGTAAATGGGACAGATCGATGTCCTATCATTACCTTGCCATTTTGCTAAGTCAATGTGGCATTAAGTTCTTTGCATAACAGTTTCAAAACAACACTTTCCGGTAGTCGTGTTCATTGTGAGGCATTGGATTATTTTTGATAATGTAACGAATGTGGATTTTAGCCAGTTTGATGGTATTGTACCTGTGTCATTATCTTATTGAATATTGCTGTTATTAGTCTATGCCAAAGTCTAGGCTTTTACTGTCGTTGTCTGCAATTATTTAAATATTTCGACATTGATATTGTCTGGACCGGTGGCTTCTCCGTTCTTCTGAGCTTTTACTGCATAAATATATTCTTCTTTTCTTATTTCTGGACATTTTTAATTTATTTGATCATTTGTGGATGGTGGAGAAGAAAATCTATCATCGTCAAAAAGTATCTGAATGTATTCGTTCCATTTATTCAGTTTGTCTTCTAGATATCTGGATATCTAAGGGTATGATATGTTAAAAAAATGTTATAAGGTTTGAACAGTCAGACCTCTTGTTGTTTTAAGATGTTGCTGTCGTAGTTACCCAACTTTTTTCTTATTCGACGATGTTCCTTTAAAATAAAAATCATCGGTTTCCTCTTCGCAGTCGTCTTCATCGCGTACTTTTTAAAGCTGAGTCTGTTATCGCAGGTCTTAGTGATTTTTGACAACCCCATTTCGTATCATCCATATCATGCTCTAGCCAGACTAAATTTTATTTTATTGACGATCTGTCATATTGGCCCCCTCCGAATTTTTTTCCGCAGGTTAGTGATTTCCTCATCTCTTTTGACTTGAAAGAATCGATCTGTCAGGTAGAATCTTAAAAGTGAATTTATGGGATGAGGAAATATGGATTTAATTTTGGAGATAAGACATACATTCCAAACTTTGTCGAATGCTCGAGAGACATCTAGAAATGCAGCAGTATAGTAATTTCTGTGCTCGAGCGAATTTCTGATAATCTTTACCACCCTATGAATTTGCTCGATGGTACCATGTTGTTTCCTAAACCCAAACTAATAATTTGGTAAAACATTACTGACATATAAAATAAGTTCCAGCCTTCTCAGAAAACGCCGTTCAGATACTTTGGATATATAGGCAACAAGCTAATTGGGCGATATGATACTTCTATGTGATCCTTATTAATAAGCTCCAGCTTTCTAAGAAAAATCCGTTCAAATACTTTGGATATAATAGGCAACAAGCTAACTGGGCGATATGAAGAAACTTTCGTGTGATCCTTATTAGGTTTTGGAATAAGAAGAATTTGAGCAACTTTAAATTACAGTGGAAAATAACCTGTTTTTAATATTAAATTAAATATATAAGTAATTAAACTTACGCCTTCATTGGGTAGATTTTTTAGTACTAAACTAGAGTTTAAGTCATATCCAGGTGACTTTTTAATATCCAGATTATCAATTATTTCTTTGATTTCAGATTTCTTTACAGATTTAATAGGTCGAGCCCTTTGATATGGTGCATTTACGACTTCATGAATCTTCAACTCTTCTTCAACTCAGACTTCCCTTTGATGCGGTTGATATACCTCGCATAGATGATTTGCAAAAGTATATGCTTTATTTATGTCAGTTTTAGCTTAAGTGCCATTTTCTTTCCTGATTGTCATATTCATTTGTTCGTTGTGTTTAAGTTTTTTTGTTAGTTTCCACAGTGAATAGTTTGTATCATCTGCAGGTGGGAGGTTCTTTAAATATATGTTGATTCCATTGTCTTTATGTTGGATCAGCTTTTCTTTTAAATAGTCTGCAAGCTCTATTAAGATTTGCTTTATCTTCTGGATGCCTAGTGAGCTGCCACCTCTTTCGTAGTTTTCTTTTTTCCAATATGAGTGTATTTATGTGAGTAGGATAGGACTCGGAGTTGTGTTTGTAAGTAATTTCTGGGGTGGACGTCCAAGCAGCTTGCTGAATAACTGTAGTTAAGTGAGCAACTGCATTTTCTATGTCGCTATCACTTTTAAGAGGCATGTTTAGGTTAATAGATATTTTTATTTCTTCTCTACATCTGTTTCGGTTTGTTCTTTTATTAGAGAGTGTTAAATGTTTAGGACAGTTACGAATTTTTCTTTGTATATCTATGAAGAAAGGGAAATGATCTGATGAGAGGTCAAATGAAGGAGAAATTTGGAGGTAGGTATGTGATATTCCTTTTACTATAGCAAAATCAATAAGATCAGAAATTTTTTGTCTATCAGTGGGACAATAAGTAGGCTCACCAGTAAAACGAAAAATTAAATTATTCTCATTAGTACTTTTTAATAATTCTCGTCCACGTGAGGTTTTGTTTTGATTCTGGAGCTCCATTTATGATGTTTGGCATTATAATCTCCAGCAGTAATGAAACGGTGTCCGAGCATCTTAAAGTATTCAGTAAAATGATCAGCTTTAATTATTTTATTCGGTGGGCCATAAACAGCAGATAAAATAATCGGGCCTTGTGAATCTTCGACCTACACTGATGTGGCTTGGATGTTAACTTTACTAATTTTATTTATTTCATGATGCTTAATGTTATTTCTTATAATAATTACCGTACCTCCGTGGGCTTTACCTAATGGATGTTAAGTTACATAGGTTAAATATTTGGGAATATAGAGTCATATGTAAACTCAATGACATTAGAAGTGTTACACCTAGAAGGAATAAATTCTTGAACTTTATTTTTTGGCAACAGAATGACTACATTTAAAACATGCTATGATAACAATATCAAAGTTTTATCTTTTCTATTTTTTTTTTTAAATAAAGTTTTACCTTTAAATTTTTTTGTGAAGATACCGATTTTTAAAAACCGGTTTGTATAGAAATTTTTAGTTATTATTCCTCAGTCTAATTGTATTCAGTGTAATAAAATGCCTCGAGTTCAAAGACATCAAAATTACCACCATGTAAGCGATTTTGACAGGGGCAGAATTATTGCGTATAGAGATATGGGTTTGTCGTATCGCAAAATAGGCCGTCGCGTTAATTGTACGGCAATGACGGTTATGCTTGTCTGTCGTATGTGGACAAACGAAGGTAGAGGAACACGAAGAAGACCAACTGGTCAACCGAGGCGTACCACAGAGCGTCAAGATAGGCGCTTTAGATTACTTGCTCTGCGAGACCGTTTTGCTACTACGCGACAAATTGCTGACCAATGGTTTGGAGTAGTAGGTAGACCTGTTAGTATGCGTACACTATATCGTCGCATTCGAGCCTTTGGACTGGTGTCATTCCGCCCACGACTAGTGCTTCCTTTGACTGCGGTTCACTGTCATCAACGTTTAAATTGGTGCAGAGAACGGCAGCATTGGGTGGCAGAATGGCGTAATGTAGCATTCAGCGATGAATCAAGATTCTGTTAAGAAATGTATGATGGTCGTAGGATTATAAGACGCCGCCGTGGATAGCGACGAGATATCGGGTTTGCTGTTGAGAGACATGTACACAGGACAGTTGGAGTAATGGTTTGGAGGGCTATTGCCTATGGTAGCCGATCATCACTTGTGTTTATTCGAGGCAATATGACAGCTGCGCGATATGTTGATGACATCTTATAAACCACTTTACTGCCTTATCTTGACGGCCGTCGAGACGTCCTTTTTCAGCAAGACAACGCGCGTCCCCATATTGCTCGTCAAACTATGAACTTTCTTCAAGAAGCTATCGTTAATGTTTTGCCGTGGTCACCCCGTGCTCCGGATTTAAATCTTATCGAACATGTATGGGATATGCACATTGCACCATCCTCCACATACTCTGACACAGTTAATACATGAAGTTTTAAGTTGCTTGGAACGAGGTGCCTTAAGCAGACATCGATAATCTCATTTTGTCAATGCCTAGACGTATACAGGAGTATATTCAGTTACGGGGTCGCCAAACACATTATTAATTTTTTTTTATTACTTGTTAATAAAAATTCTTGACATCGTTATCGTTTCATTCTTGATGTAAATCTACCATGTTGCCAAAAAATTAAGTTCAAGAAATTATTCCCTCTGGGTGTAACACTTCTAATGTCACTGAGTATATATTAGTCATGTGTGCTTCGGAAATAAACATAACATCCAGATTATGAGAGTAAATAAATGCTTTAACTTCGTGGAAATGAGTGGTTAAGCCATTGGCATTCCAACAGCACATATTTAGTTTAGTGTTGAAGGTTAAGCTTAGATATCAGAGACATTATGAGATCAAAAATCTTATCCATTCTTTACATTAACTTATGTACTAGTAGTTCTAGATTATTTTTTATCTGTTAAGGAGTTTTTGTTTCTATTACTGATTGAAGGATGTACTGCAAGAGGTGGTTGACTTGCGTTTTTTTCTCGAAGTGTTGGAAATTTTTTTTCTGCAGCTCTTTGTATATTGAACATCCCTTATAGCTGGCATCGTCCGAATAAGGCAATGAAAAACCGTTCTCCAGCTGTTATTAATACATGTTTTTTGACTTTGTTTTCTCGGAATAAATTCAGACCTCTTTAAAAATCTTCATTTTCATATCATATTTTCATATCAGCATTTAAGAATTTTATATTGCCGACATTGAATATAGAGGATATCGTGTAGATCTACTTAAGGCGTGCAAGAATAATATACGATGAGCAACCGCCAAGAGATTTTTTAAAGAATCTAGGAATTCACTGCTACAAAAAACGAAAATTCTTTTTCTGTACATATGAAACAGTAGTTTTTAAACTCGAATGTTGCTGATACTTGTAATTCAACTATAGCGATAGCGTTGATGTTGTTAATAATGATGATAATCGGGATGCATCAGTGCTTCTTCTATGTGATAATTCCGCTAGCCTCTTGTTCGCATAACTTTTTTGGCTCCCTGGATGCATGACCATGCTGTAAACATTTTACAAGTATACATGTGTTTTGTTACCCCACGAATATTTTTTTTTATTTATATAAAGTCGCATCCACCCAAAGGTTATTAGCGACATTCCTGTAACATTTGTAATAATATTAAATTTAACATTTGTAACAATCAATCATTGTAACAATTAATTACAATTTGTGAACAATTGAACATTTGTAACAATTAATTAAGTTAAATTTTGTGTAACATATTTATACATTTTAAGTAACCTAATAAATTGTTCAGAACTAAACTTTTGTTGAGGAGTGCTTTCAGGTTATTTGGCAAATTGTAAGACTGTCTTTGATTTACATGTTTAGGACAGTCTATCAAGAAGTGCTTTATACTGTCTACTGTATTGCATGTTTCGCATTTTGGAGGTTCACTATTTGAGAAAAGATGAGTATACCTACATTGTCCAAGTCGTAGACGTGTAATAATAGTTTGGAATCTTCTACTTCTGGCTGTGGACTTCCATGAAAAAATATCACTTTTGATGGTTCTGAGTTTCGAACTAGAGTCATTCCACTCCCGATTCCACGCACTTAACACCTTATTTTTGAAATAAACTTTTAGATCGCCTGCGACACTCCGACACTCTGTTTCTGATGTGTCACTGGTGATCTACTTCTTTATTCCCTTCTATGCCTATATGAGATGGTATCCATAGGAAGTGGACTTTTCTGAAATTTTCTTGAGCTTTCATTAATTTGGCCCTGATAATTTTCTCAATGGGGTGATTAGGGTATACATTTTGCATAGCTTTGACTGCACTGAGAGAGTCAGAAAGGACTAGACAGGAGATGTTTTTAATTAAAGTTGGCTTAACTGAGATGTGTCACTTTCCGCTTCCGATGCCTTGCTGTTAATATAATTAAGGATTTTTTTCCTTATGGACGTGAATTTACGTTTTATGGATCTTTCCTTTAAATGGGGATAAACTTGACTGAGCATATGGAACAAAGCTGGTAGGTCTGTGGTATATTCTTGAATTGTGGTTATAGGATCTGCTGAACCCGTGATATTCATTAGGAGCATGTTAAGTTGATCAACGTTTAGAGGGAAAGGTAGAGGGTGATTTTCTATGAAGTTTTTAGCAGGGTCAAGTAAGAGAGAAAATGAGCATTCAGAAGTGCTTGCTGAACTAATTTTAGCTTTTTTAGATTTTGCTTGGACTTTAGGTGGTAAAAAAATGTTACATTCTTTTGAAGATGGATATGCTTCAGGTGAAATAATTTCATCAAAGTTTCTTTTTGGTTGATTAATTATGTGACTGTCCTTATTTGATGCATCTACTTTGTTCGGTATCTCCGGAATATTAGAAATAGACATTTGTTCACACTGAGAAAAGTTTGTGTCATTGGATGCTTGCAAGGATATATTTGTTGCGCTAGATACCGATGCTTCATTGTTTTGGTTGGGGTTTAGTTGAGCTAGTGGTTCGGAGCACTGTGAAGCGATGTGTACTGGTTTCTTGCATCTAAAGCAAACTAAACTGTCTTGAGAAATGAATATTCTATATGTCGTGTTGTCAAAAACAAGAGTAAATGACTCTGGTAGTGTTAGATTGTGAGGACTGATATAGATTTGTCTTCGAAAACTAAGGATGTGATTGTACTCAAGCATAGAAGCACTTATTTTGAGGAAGGTCATGGGGGGACAGGAACTATGCCGATTTTTTGTAACTCATTGATTAGCAAGTCGTGCGGTATTGAAGGACATACGCCGGAGAGCACAAGTCGTTCCGCTGGTGTAACTAACCTTCTTGCTCTGACAATTTCACCTTGTATTTCTATTTGACCATGATTATTCATAAAATCGTCCACTATTTGTTTATTGGATAAATACATACATATGCGATTATTAGATAATCTAGAAGAGAAGATTATATTTTTCGGTTGAATTATATTTCCAAGTGGGAGAAGGTAGTCTTGAAGTTTGGTGTTTTCTAAGGCACTACAGATAATTGCTTGGGACTTTAAAGGAAATTGCACTCTCGACGCTGCCGAACAGTATGACTGTGATGTGTTTATTTGATTTTGATGGTCTTGTATTGTAGAACTGTTGTGTGATTTCATGTTTGAATTAATTTCGATAAACGTTTGTGAAAAGTAAGTTCGACCCTGTACACCAGCTAAAACAGGTATATCGGTCTTTACTAAAAGCGGTTATTTGCTGGTAAAACTGGATTTGTTTATTGACAACAATAAAAAATAATTGCAATTTGCTGACTTTAATGCTAATTTAACTGGATATTATGTAAAGAGTTTGTACACCTACAGTTTATTTCAATTTATCATTAAGATTCACAATTTATAACTTACATTAAACTTTTTTAATGTTAAAAATATTCGGAGCCCATATTGAATACAACATTATAGTTATCGATGCAGAACCGAACTCCCCCCACGAATATTGCTTGATGATAAATGAGTTTGAACACCACGTTTTTTAACTCAAGCAACATTATTGGACGTGTACGAACTCATCACTATATAGCCCCCCATAAAATTATTAGACCCTCGGAGATATAGTAAACTGATCACTGGCATCCTTTGGAGATTGGTAAACTCATCACCGCAGATAGGTAAACTGATCACCGGGATTTTTGCCTGGTTTCTAATGCGAAAGATTGCCTCTTACCTGTTATACTTCTCGTTTATGTGATAATTTAATAAATACAGAAATTATTTTAAGCAAATTGCTTTAAAATTTAACTGAGATATTAATATGTCTCACGGTGTGGCCTATTAGACGTATCTGCCAATCTAAATGGTTTTGAGATCTAAAAATTTAGTTGCATAGGATTTCGATAGTGAACTTTAAATTGAAAATATTTGTCAAAATGTGTTATTTTTGTTTATATCGGAGGTAGTCCCCAAATTCGTTATTTGATTTTCTTTGCATTTTTATATTTCTTATTGAATTCTCGAGATAATTTGTTAAGCATTTCGGTCTAAATCTTACCGTTTTTGCGTTATTTGACTATCTTAAAAATAATAACGATTTTGGACAGTTAGTAAATATAAAATATCTAAAAAATAGGAAAAGCTGAAAACTTAAGTGTGCTATTAGTGCATAGAAGTCGAAGTAAAATTTAATTTTTGACACGTGCAAAGCTTTACATTTTATGGAATTATTGGCGGATTTTTAAATTTAAAGTAATTAGCAATGCATTTATTGTGACAGAATGCATCAAAATACAGTTTGCTGTACTTTATGTTTAAATAACTTGTACAAAGATCCCAAAACTACAGTGCTTGTAAAAGCAATTTTTTTACATTTTTTGGTTAGTTTTCGCCATTATTTGTAGGAGTCAGATGAGTTGTTTAATTCATTTTATAAACATCATGACAACTAACCTCAATTAGTGTAAGATACAAAATAATTTTTATTCTGTAATTTGTACTAATTTTGTTTATTGTAGAACCCTGATGATGCAAATAAAGATTTGCGAAAGCTTGGTAGACTAAAAAGAGTACTTATTTGTCCTATGTTCGGCTGCACACCCAAATAGTCGTGTTTTGTAGTCTAACTGATCAGCGTTGACTACAAGCGTTTATTGCTTTTTCAGTATATATATATATATATATATATATATATATATATATATATATATATATATATATATATATATATATATAAGGAGTCCAATTCAGTCGGTACCATATGGAAAAAAATTTTATTTTTAGTTTTATGAAAAAAAATTTAATCTCTAGTTCTGAATGATCTAGAAATTCAATCATCAGAAATTAGTATTCTTCAGTCATTTAGGCAGTTCGGTAAACAACATGAATTTTATTAAGACTTGAGAATATCCACAATTCATTTTTTTTTTGACAAACCGCGTATACAACTAAAAAAAATTTAATATCTGATCATTGTATTCTAGGTTTTAGATAATTCAAAACTTTTTATGTAACACAATTATTTCAAATTCATAAAACTAAAAATAAAAAGGTTTCACATATGGTGCCGACTTAATTGGATACCCTATATATATATATATATATATATATATATATATATATATATATATATAAATGTGATTTTAACAATTTAATCAGAAATCTTAAAATGTAATAAATATCAGAGAAGGCAATTTACAGCAACAAAGTAATATTATGCCTTACCTACAAGAAACATCTTCTACAGTTAACTTAAAGAACTAAATTACGCTGATTTTTTTCTGTTTGATCAGGATGATTCGCGAAAACCAGTGCGAAACAACTAAACAAAAACGGTATAAAATTTCTACTCACCAGTTGTATGACATTTAGCCTTACACCCTTTCGTCGCACAAGTCCACAAAAGGCAATTCGATTTTTTTAGAGTCTTTCGCAATTGAAATTTGAAATTATTCATAACCATCATTTTTTGTCCGCGTTCGCTCAGAACGTAATCAATTAGCAGTTCACTATCCATGTTGAAGAAACAAGGGCAAATGAAGAGAAATTTTTCTTTTCGCATGATTTTAGGTAGCTATTAATAGAATTTTGTGGGCTCATAAAATAAAAATCAATAAATTGCAGTTGCATTTAAGACATCTGGATTTGGATTATTCTGCGAAATTACCAGAAACTAGCCGTTTGCAAGGATTTTATGGTCTATACCTGATCCGGGGTGCAGGTACGCCAGTGATCAGTTTACCTATCTCTTAGGGTCTATTTTGAAAAACCTACTTTTATGGCGGTGATGAGTTTGTACTATGTACGAGGGTATTTATGGTAATTGGTGATGAGTTTACGTGTACCCACATTATTCTCGGTTGTAGCTTTTTCACACACAAAACACTGCTCCATTTTGATGCCAATACGTTTACTCTAAAGAGTGTCAATTAACAAACTGATTATTTGTTCACAAGACATGTTTGTTTCTGTTTATGGCCTGCTGATAATGACATCATTGCCTAGGTTTCGTGAATTTCTTGTATCCTGTAAGGCTTGTCATAGGCATAGGACCTTAAATGTTGATTGTAACACAAAAAATCAAAAAAATTAAAATTGTATAAAATATAATTTTTCCCATTTTTTATGTAAATTTATGTCGTAAAATTAATAATAGATGAGATATTTCAATATTACACTTAGTCACTATTTTCCTACTTAACTCAGAAAATATTGACCATACTGAGGTTAAAATATTAAAATTACGGGTAGCTTACCATGCGAGGTGAGGCCTTTTTTGTCTAACCTTACTGGACTAGTTGGTAATGTCTAAAGCAACTATTTGTAAATATAATTTTATACACCTACCACGTTATAAACCCCTAAAGTTCATAAGAAACATAACATATACCTTTTACTTGACAAACTCAGCTGTGAGTCCGTATCTGAATAATAATCACTCCATAATTATATTGTATCGTGGCTTCTGTGGAATCTACACTGAGTTTTTAAATAAAGAGATCCAATTTCGATAAAATGGCTAAGTTTAAATTATATAAAAGCCTGTCAAAAGTTTTTAGAATTACTGATGATATAAATGGGAGAATTCGATAGACTGTCACGTTGTTTATTTTTCTTTGATAATATTTCTAAGACTGTTTGACTTTTGTTTTAACCAACGATCATAAAAAATTTCTAAACAATAAACTTTTCAATTTATAGGAATTCACAGACACACTGACATTTTAATTGCATCGAATATTCATTCTAAAATAATAAATACATCAATCTTTCTCATTATTTTTACTTCTAGGTTAGGTTAGGTTAGGTTAGAATATTTATTCTAAAATGCTGAATAGTGCATATTTTAGCGTAGTTTATACACATCTTTATTTTAAAAAATACATCAATCTTTCTCATTATTTTTACTTCTAGGTTGCATAAAAAATTCTTTAAAATACGGCCATGGAAAGGTGCTTGGTGGGACATCTATAATAAACTTTATGATTCACGTACGGGGAAACCGTCGGGATTATGACCGCTGGGCAAAAATGGGTAGTCCAGGATGGTCCTACCAAGAAGTCCTGCCATATTTTCTTAAGTCTGAAGATGCTCACATTGCGAAGGCCGATGCGGGTTATCACAAAAAAGGTGGATACTTAACAATAAGCGATGTACCTTTCAGAACTAAGATGGTAGATGCTTTGGTTCAAAGTGCGCAAGAATGCGGACATCCGTATGTTGATTATAATGGTAAAGAACAACTGGGGGTAAGTCTTGTTTTCTTTTTTTATGTTTTTTTTTAACGTAGTTTAGCAACTGGCTGCAGAACAAATTATGAAAATTTCAGAAAAGTAAATAGTAGATCTATTAGTTTAGGGTAATCTAAACTGCGTATCCGTTCCAGCTTGCGTGAAGGAAGAGAGTTATGAATTAACTACTCTTCTGTACTTCGCGGAAGACCGATAGACAAAAAAAACTTCAAACTCGGCACGGCGCGTCCTAGTGGCTGATGAAGAAACTCCTACAGATATGTAGGATAGGTGTGAATAATTGTATGTACTTTTTGCTAGTTCACTGTATTAAAATTGAAATAGTCTGAACAGTCTGAATAGTAGAAGTCTGAACGTGCCCTGCTTTTGAAGGGTAGCTTCAAAAACAAATAAAATAAAGAAATATTAAAACAAATGGATACACAATAAAAAAATTAACACACAAATAATTGTCGACAATTAGTTATATTATCTTGCATTGGTAAAGGTTACAAATGTCTCACTGAACTAGTAACTGATCCTTTTGTGGTGGTTAAGACGGAGATATACATGCCTGTTACTAGCACAATGGCATACCAATACCTAGCGAGCACCAGCTACTGTCCCCAAAATGGCAAGGCTGTACGTTAACTGGCATGCTAGGTAATCGCAAAGAATTTGATTTTTCTTGCTAGTAGCATGCTGTAAGATGCAAGGCGCATGCATGGGGAGTGTCACTGACATGTATGAACGCTCGCTACCGCTACGGGCATACCAGTATCTAGCAGAGAATTGTCAGATTTGTTGTGTTGGTGATAAAAATTAATTGTTTTATTTTTAAACTTGTTAATTTAAAAAATGCTTCGTTGGGGTGAAGAAAAAGAAAATCAAATTTATTGCTATATATGGAGAATTAGAGTGTCTTTTTAATTCTAAATCATCTCTATATAAAAATAAAATAGCCCGTGACAATGCTTACACAAAAATTCAACAGAAAATGGGTGAAGGTATTACTATAAAGGATATAAAAACCAAAATAAAAAATTGCTCCAAAGATTTCTACCAATCCAATTTCTCACCCAAATTTGTCTCTTTTTTGAGTTTCGCTTCGGGTTCATTAAAAAATTTCTAACAATATCTGTGCTCATCAGCAATATTTGCTTGTTGAATTCATTCCGAATACCTTCCATGGATCCCCGTTTTTTTGTTGGAAAGTCAAAAATTTTTAATTACAAAATAAGTACTTTGATGCATCAAAAAACAATGAATATAAAGTAAAGCATTTAAGACAACTTTACGAGGAGTATATATCTGATTAACAATAGTAAGATTATTTTGAAATTGTAACCACGTCTGTTGTAAGTCCAAACGAATCGGAGTGTACCAAGAAATATGAAGAGTCCATAATTGTTGAATAAACATTTCTGCAATAATAATCGAAGAACAAAAAAATGTTCTTCTAAGGAATCGTCAAAACATTTTATAGAAGAAATTGGTTTTCTGTTTAATTTTCTAGCTTGATTCCATAAGCTTGCTAATGGTATATTTTTATTCAACTTTGAGCACCAATCAATCCAGCTCTTTTTGGCTTTATTTTTTAGAAATATTTTGGATTCTGATACAAGTTTTTGGCATTGTATGTAATTGGCCATTGTAGATTTCTTATATAATTTAATAGCTTGTCTTCTGTTATTCACAACATTACTACATTCATTATCCCACCAAGGAGGCGGAAGATGATTTTTGCTAGTGAAAGGTTTAAAAGCAGGTATTGCCTTTTCTGCAGCGTCATTTATGCTATTAATAAGAAAGCAATACTTTCCGCCAGTATTTTCAAATTCCGTATTATTCTCAAAGAGAGAATCTACAACATCTGTATACAGTTTCCAGTTTGCTTTTTTAATATTTCATTTACTTTTAGGTAAATTTTTTTCATTTGAATGGGATACGTTGGCAACTGTTATTAAAATAGGGTAATGGTTCGAACCAAGTGTATCTAAGAAAACAGACCATGTAATTTTTTTTGCGACGAAATCGAAGGACTTAATAGACCTTAACCAGAGGGTCATATATCTGCGCAATAATAGATAGAATGTGCCTCTTAGAAAATATTTCTTGATTACGTAATTTTCTTTTGTTAAAGGTAAATGAATCTGAAGAGTTTAACCACTGGACCACTAATGCCCTATAACTATCGTGATCTTCCAAATTTAATACTGAATACGTTTATTGACGTTTCAATTTCCACTTTGGAAATGTTCTCAAAATACAAACATTAGTAAATTATTATATAATTATTATTAAATAATTTACTAATGTTTGTATTTTGAGAACGATTTCCGAAGTGGAAATTGAAACGTTAATAAACGTACTTTAACCTTTAATTGTGGCTTATTCCCATTTAAATATTAATACTGAATGTAAGACATTGGATCCTTTTTGATCATTGGAGATCCATTTTCTTAGAACAAAATAACCTGACTTTGGCTAATGGAAACTTGTCCAAATTTTCTACCGCTAATGTTCTAATACACTTAATTGCTAAATAAAGTGCAGAACCAGTGCCATATGTGTCAGTATTAAGTTGATAAATAGACAATTATTGGATATAATCTTCACGCCAGAGAATTTGTTGTAAATATTTATGATCTGGATATATGAGTATCTGCCTATACATTTTAGAAATGTCTGCTGATGCAACAAATCTATAAATTCCAAATCTTAACAAGATGCTTAAAATGTTCTTTTGCTCTTTAAATTTTTACATACTGAAGGTCATTAAGTGACTGTCCTGATGAACTTTGGCAGTTCCCATCAAAAACAGTTCTGGTTTTGTAGTAACACTACATTCTTTTAATATGCCGTGATGTGGAAAAAAAAATAGGAATGCTCTCAATTAATAGAAATTTTCATGAATAAAATCAAAATATAGTTGTTTAGAATAGGAATTGGAAAATTTCGATTATAATGATTTGAATCGTTTAATCGATGTGTCCTTTGAGTTATCTAATAAACTAGGACAGTATTTCAAAAGAAATTTCAGAACGGATTGTCCATTCTCATCAAGAGATGTGTCCTGGTTGAATAAGGATTCGCAACTGAGATCGCAACTGTGACAGAAATTTATTCTTAGGTTGAACATCTTTCAGTTCCCAAAAATTTTTTAGCCAATTATCCTCAGGGATATGTACATTAAGGAAATGGCACATATTATATATTTCAATTAATTGGAACTGTACCTGGTGCAACTCAACCCAGACGAGTATTGACTAGCACTGACAAGATTTTTACCTAATGAGATTTTATCGTGCAATGTAAGATCCCAAAAAATGTGAGCACCTAGTAACAAATCTATTTCTTTGGGATAGCAGAATTCTGGATCTGCTAACTTTATATTGTGAGGTAATTAAATATTATTCATATCAATAAGCAGGTAATCTACTTGATATGACTGGCACTACAAGACATGATAACAAGGCTCGGAACTTATAAAAATTTCCTGCTTCATCTTTACGTGACTGGTGTCACGAATTGGAACTTGCGTATAACCTTTATGGAGCAAAGTATTATATTTATGCATTTTACAAAGAGGATATGGACCAAATTTACAGTGAGTCTTATCATGACATTTTGGAAAAACTTAAAAATAAACCAATGACTCAGATCGGCACCTCGAATATTAGAAGCATGTTCACGGCATAAACAATTTACAACTCACAACAATCCAAATGAACAGGTTAAAAATGTCCTCGGAATAAGCGAGATGAGATGGCCTTATTCAAGGAAATATACACATTGAGAAGGAGATAATATATGACTCAGGTAATAACCAAAAACAGCACTGGAATATTGGAATCATGGTAAGTGAAGATATAGAAAAAAGCTTTAAAAACGTGTTCTAGCACTCAGATCGTATGCTACTTCTACAACTGCAAGTAATCCCAAACAAGATTAATATTATAGTCTATGCTTCAACAATGGATAAACCCGATACTGAGATTAAACAGTGCTATAGAAATATGAAATAGAAATTTAATGCAGTGCACGCAAAAAAAAACATAAAATAACGATAATAATGAAAGATATCAATGCAAAAGTGGAAAAAAAAATTTGGGACATCTATTTTAAAAATGGACTGGGACTACGGAATGAAAGAGGCGACATGACTGTTACGGATACATGGTTCAAACTAGCAACTGGCAGTTTATACACGTGGAAATCGCCAGGAGCCAATTCAGAAAATTGCAACAGAAATCAGATATACTACATAATAATTAATCTAAGATTCCGAAATAGTATTATAAGTGTAAAAACTTTGCCCGGAGCAGATGTTTCCGCCGACCACATCTTGTTTTTAACCAAATTAAAAAAAATCAAACCTAAAAGAAAGAACCAAATCCAGACATGTGTATACTGAATAAAGAAGAAACGAAGTAAAATAAAGACAAAAAATAAAAAAGACAACGTAAAAGACACAAATTAACAACCAAAAAACCATTGATGGCTGATAAAATTTTAGAAATGATGAATTTGAGAAGACAACACAAGAATAGCTCAAGATAACAATAAATATAAAGAAATTCACTAACAAATAAGAAGAAAGATAGTGAAGGCATGGAGTAACGTGAACAAATAGAATAATTACAAAAAAAAAGATGACTAACTTCTCCACAAGAAAAAAAGGAACTAACTGGAAATATTCCATAAAAACATCCGATATAACGACAATAAAATATCGACTTCCGGTTCCACTTCCGGTCAGCTTGGGTAAAAACCTAGGACCTACACAGTCCAATTGCTTGTTTCAATTGGTGTTCACTATCAGATTACACGAACTTTTCAAAATAACATACCTTGATGCTTAGTGAATGCTAATAATGTGGTGTAAATGGGAAATAATAAAAAGGATTTAAATCAAAATGAGATATATGTAGTAGAGTTAGAACGAAGTGTATATGTTACGGTCAATGTGATAAGTCCGGTCTGTATTAATAATAACCGGTAAATATTAATAATAACCTTACAAGTTGGTCAATGTGATTAATAATGCCTTTATAGTTAGATTGACCAGTTAATATTAATACTATCCTAACAGCTCTGGTAAATGTAATAAAAACGTATTTTGGGCTTCGCTACTGTTTATTTATGAAACTTGGTAATAAAGTTAAACACTTAAACAGAACTTATTAATCAAAAAACCTAACTAGACATGTAATAAGTAAAAACAGACTCGAATTTGGTAATAAAGTTAAACACCTAAACATAATTTACAATCAAAAAAACCTAACTAGAATTGTATTTTTTAACAAACAAGTAAAAATAGATTTGTATTTGGTAACAAAGTTAAAACACTTAAACAGAACTTATCAATAAAAAAAACATAACTAGACATGCAATAAGTAAAAACAAACTCGTACTATTACAGCATTAGCTGTAAGTTACCAGACTATAATTACTTGTTTTTGCAGGACAGGTTCTTGTGGCACTTAGAATTACACAGAACACTTGCTTTTTTACACCTGCAGCGATTTAAGTTGCATTGGCCACTACAATTGCAGTGACGGAATCCTTGACCACCTAAATTCGGATCTTTACGGGCGCATTCCCTGAGACTTATTTCAGTAGCAGGCCCATCATTGACTGAAATAAGTGTTTTCTTGCAGGTGGTAAATTCGTTTTTTGCATAAAGTTGGTTTAAAATACCATGTTTGGTGCCTAGCTTATACAGCCTTTCATCTTTAACAGAAATAATAATGGCAATAATATTTCGGCTATCGGCCTTAGCTTTATCAACTTCTGGAATTTGCACTCTAACACTTTCACCTACTTTTGCAACAGGGAATCTATCATTAGAATGCTTTAACATTCTGTCAGCTTATTTTATAAGTGACTGTTTAGCAAGATCTCAAATCTCTTGAATTTTCTTTGAAGTTTTCTCAACTTCAGTGCCATCTTCTTCGTGTCCCTCATTTTCTTCAACTCCAATTGTCTTGCCTTCTCCATTGTCATTGCCTTCCCCATTGACAGCACTTATTGCACATGCATTATATTCTATTGGGCAGTTAGCGTTACCGGGATATTCAACATTCGCTAATTGTAAATCCTCGGTTGTACTGTAACATCAAAATTACCACGGTGCTTTGCTCCATCATCAGCATCATCGGACTCACCTGCTAGTATTGCTTCTAAATCTTCTTCGCTTCTAATTTCAGTTAAAGTACCAGTAGGTAAGGATGTTTTTATTTATACTTTAATCTTACAACCGAATAGTGCTTCGTATGGACTACAGCTAATGCTGGAATGGTAAGCTCTGTTTTTCATAAATTTGATGAACTTTATGCCTTCCGACCACTGACTCGTTTTGTTTGTTTCCAGCCATGTGGCCAACATTTTTTCAATATCTTGGTTCGCTCTCTCTACCAAACCTTGCGACTGGCTGTGTCTGGGTTTTCCGTGGACAATTTTCAGTTCGTCCCACATACTGTAGACTTCTTCAATAATCTTATTTGCGAATTCTCGACCGTTATCACTGTGTAAAATATGTGGAGCTCCCAATATGGTAAACACTTCCAACAAATGGTACGCAACTTCTTCGGCAAGCTTGGTTTTTAATGCTCTGATCTGGACAAATTTGGTAAGATGGTCTTGATAGACCATAATAAATTTATAGTCACCATCCGCTTGTGACTGCATGTCAATAAGATCGACTTGACATCTCGAATTAAATGCACTACTTAGATTGGCTTCACAACGAGTCCTTTTTTGGAATACTCATTTTCTTTTGACACGGTACACAAAGATTTAAGTAAACCTTGACAAACTCCACAGTGATGTTCTTATATTTCGTCTTAAGTTCTTTCATCATTCTGTTGCGGCCCCCATGTCTAATTAAAATATGAGTCTCGTGAATGATATCGAAAGTTTCCTCCATAAATACATAATAAACAATAGGATCTCTGTCGTTTTTTACTGACACAACGAGTTTCTCGACATTACCAATTTTTACAATATCATACCGTGATAACCTTTGATATTCTTCAGGTGTTTTGTGAGAAGTCTTGTCTTTGGCTGTTTTAACTTTCATTAAACATGCATAATACTCATATTTAATGAATAACTGATAATTGTTTCTTTTTCCAGATTTAAGCGTATCAATTTGATCGCTAAATCGTGCTTTCATGGACTCAAAATCACTCATTGTAAAATAAGTTAGTAGGTATGTACAAAACACTCAAAACTTCACACCGCTTGTTTAACTAAACAAAAATGTTTTACAACGACACAGAACCGCTTCCGACCACAGATTTACTATCACTCTAGTAATAAGCGCGCCTTATTTTAACACTGGTATGTCGCAGTGACTAATACACTTACTTCCCTCCACCCCGCAAGCTTCTAAGAACTTATTGGTATTCAACATTTATCACATTTACCGTTTGAATACGGGATTTATTAATAATAACCGGTCAATGTGATTATTTCTGGTATATTTATTACTTTTACCTAGCTATTCAGGTTGTATTAATAGTAACCGGTAATTATTAATAATTCCCATTTAATCATATTTAACGTAACATATACAATAAAATTGGGTGAGTGATCTGTTTTGCGGCAGAAATAATCCAATGAAACTAAAAGACCACATCGCCTCTTTCTTATTTGTAATTACTTATCGTATTTTCCTGATTGCCTTCCAAACAATACTCTTATAGACGATAAAGTCACATACCTTACGGTGCTACCAAATTAAAATGTTTAAGTTGAAAATAGTTTAGATATTTTTAAGTTCGAAAACAACTAAAATATCTACACGTGTTTTCTCTACAGGTTTCGTACGTACAAACACATACACGGAATGGAAGACGATGTAGTGCCGAGAAGGCATTCCTACGACCAGTTGCGCAAAGGTCAAATTTGAAAATACTTACAAATAGCAGAGTAGTAAAAATTCTAATCGATCCTACTACAAAGAGCGCTTATGGTGTACAATATGCCAGAAAGAAGAAGTATTACAACGCCTTTGCTAGTAAAGAAGTTATTGTCAGTGCTGGTGGACTGAATTCCCCCCAACTTTTGATGCTCTCTGGTATAGGACCAAAGGAACATTTACAAGAATTTGGTAAGTATTATTTACTACGATCAAAATTTTTTTGATTGATAATTCTAGATCAAGGATCAAAGTCCCGAAATTGTCGTATATGACGTTTAGTTTTTAATTCTTTAATTATTATGCCGTAAAATTTATTCTGTATTGTATCAAATTTCTTAACGAAAATATTTACTTACAGGCATTACTGTTAACTGTTAACTGCACTAAAACTTTAAGTTGTAGAAAAATTAAAATTTATTGATTTTGATTTGTTTTGATTATTAAATCAGGACTAATTTACAATGTGGTGTACCGTTCAATATCGGGACCGGATTACAAATTTTTTTTCTTTAACTACACTTTAATACAAAGGCTATAGCGGGAGAAGATGGTCAAAAGTGCCACCGCACCAATCAGCACCGCGACTTATGTTTTCAATAAATCATATAAAAAACATGACTTCATGCAAATTTTTAGCTTCCCCGAGCCTCATCTAAGGGGTTAAATCTAAAAAAGAAGCTTTTTTGGACTTTATTTTTTTCTGGACGCAATTTTGCTTTAAAAAATCTGAAAAAATTAATGAAGATGTATCTTTTGAATGCAAAATATCCTGATTTTTTTCAAATTTTTATATTGAAAATTGAGCTCAGGAAAAATCATTGAAATTTTCAAAATTTCTTAGGCTATGTTAATAATTTTTGGCTAACTTTTAAATAGTAATTTTTAATGTATTTTTTTTTGTTCTTTTAAATGGCCAAGGCAGAATTTTCAATTTCTGAGCGGAAAGTATTGAAAAATCAAAAAAACCGTTTTTTTACTTATTTATTTGCACATAACCTCAAAACTCAGTTGATAATTTAACATTTTTTCTTCCACATTATCACATTCTTTTGTAAAAGTCCCCATTTAACTCTTTCATAAAGATAAAATTCGAAAATACCACGTTTTTTATCCCTTTCGCACTTTTTTTTACCTTACCTCAAAATCAAATAGTTAGATGAATGCTTTTCCATCTATTTTCTTACGAGCTATAAATCATCATTGTTAAAATAATCATTTTTAACTGACAAATTCTCAAATTGCGAAAAAATCGTGCTTCTCTAATATTTTCCCACTTAATTGACTCATAACCCTAAGGCTTATCCTCGAAAATCTTAACGGTAAAATTCAGTGCAATATCTATTTCAAAAATATCTTTCTTTACAAAAGCAAAATAAATTCACGAAGAATAGTCTAAACGTTTATAGAAGACGAAATTTATGAGAATATCGAAAACTCAAAGAAATAACGAGAATCTTCTAATAAACGAAACCAACGTCGAACAAGTGGACAAATATGCATACCTGGGAACAATGATTAACTCCATAAATGATTACAATCAGGAGATAAAAATAAGAATAGAAAAGGCTAGAGCAAATTTCAACAAAATGAGAAGAGTTCTATGTACCAGGGATTTAAAACTGGAACTAAGAGTTAGGTTGGCGAGGTGCTATGTTTTTTCGACCTTATTTTATGGAATGGAATCTTGGACCTTGAATGCTACATCAATGAAAAAACTGGAATCATTTGAGCTGTGGGTGTACAGAAGAATTCTGAAAATATCATGGACAGAACACGTCACAAACAAAGAGGTTCTGAGAAGGATGAACAAAGAAATGGAAATTTTAAATTCAATAAAAACAAAAAAATTGGAATATCTCGGACATATTACACGTGGAGAGAAATACACCTTGCTCCAACTCATCATGCAGGGAAAGATCCAAGGAAAGAGAAGCATAGGGAGGCGTAGAATGTCATGGCTGCGCAACCTGAGAGAGTGGTACGGATGTACATCAAATGAACTTTTCAGAGCAGCCGTCTCAAAAGTTCGAATAGCTATGATAATTGCCGACCTCCGCCGCGGAGATGGCACTTGAAGAAGAAGAGTCTAAACGTCATCTTGTACTAAAGTTGGGCTTTTTACCTACTTACAACCGGACACCCACCCCCTGTAGTGAAAAGTCTTGGGTCTATACAATAAAGCGAGCGGGAGGTCTTCTATTCAGTGCGGTTATGGTGTAATTAGAATAATAGGAGTATACCAGAGTAATATTATTTATTAAATAATTAATTCACAACTTAGCAAAGGTACATACAGGTATGTATAACAAGATATTTTGAGGTCACAGTATTGCTGAATTCGTTTTTTTTATGTCTTATATTTTCTTTTGTTTTTTTTTGTTACTTTTTTACTGACAAATTGGCTTTTAACGTAGAATTACAGTTTGATGATAAATATTCTGAAATGGAAAATATTGAGATGTGGCGAATAAAAACATTCATGAAATTAAAATGAAAGGATTTACGTCTATTAATAGTGCGATTTATAAAATTAGTACTTGAAGCCCAAATCGCGGGAGGAATATGTGCATCAGTTTTCAAATATTTATTATTTACTATATAATTTCTAAATTGAACCACTTTCACTTCTTTAGGTAATAATGTATCTGTTTTGACAACTAAATTTCAAAGTAATTAGACAAAATAATGAGTATTATTTTGAAATTATTAATTTCAAAACAGGAGTTTAAAGAATTAGGAGGTAGTCCGGGCCCAGTTGAACGGTCAAGCTTATTCCAGTGGAATAAGTAGGAAGTGCCAAAACTAAATTATCTACATATCTTTTAATAAAAGGAATGAAAAAAGTGCAATTGTTGATACAATCACTGATAACATCATCCATGACATAGCTACTTAGAATGGGTGAAAGAATAGATCCCATAATTTAAACAAAAGGTCAGAAATTCAAAATCTAAGCAAAATTTATAATTATATTATTTCTATGTAGTTTATATATGAAACCAGTAAAATATCACATTTTGATTTAATTTTCCATGTATTTGTTACATTTTTTCAGGCATCTATCAATGGTGAATTAATCTTCTTCTTTTTTGTTACTAAACAAAAAAGAATTTTTATACAAAATTTTATTTTTGGCAATATAATTGTCAAAAATAAAAATTTTAAGTTGGTATTTATGACATCGAGGCTTAATTGTAATTGTCACTATTCAAATTTATTTATAAATTCAATTGTTTTTATGTTAAGAAACTTTTTCAAAATTATATTAAATTTTCAGAGAAGCATTTATTAGATTATAGCATTTTTGTATTAATATTTTTTGAAATATGTTATTAGCATTTCTATATACTAAACTAATTTTATTTAGTAAGTTAACAAAAATTTTTTCTTTCTAGTTCAAAGATATTTTGTATTTTTTAGCAGCTCTTGATAATAATTGTAAACACAATTGAAAGCTCGAGTAAAAAATAGTTAACAAATAGCCCCTTTTTTTGACTCCAACCCATCCAAAACAGTTTTATATTTTTTCCAAACGAGTCACAAGTACTTCTTTTTCTTACTCTTATACACACATATATATATATATATATATATATATATATATATATATATATATATATATATACATATATATATATATATATATATATATATATATATATATATATATATATATATAGAATATTATATACACGATATTGAAGGAGGTTCCAACATAGACAATCAACAAAATCTACATCGTCAACTACACAGTGAAAACCCAACAATAATAAAAGTGTCAAATGCCGTCTTCAAACTCAACGACAATAGAGCCCCAGGAATCGATTAAATCTGTTGGGAATTGTATAAAAAAAGGTGGTGATCAACTTTTTGCAGTAATCCATAAACTAATTGTGGCTAAAAGAAATAATATGCGTTGCATAAAAAGGGCATCAACTGGATTGTAAGAACTATAGAGACATTACTCTGTTAGCATCTGCGTATAAAATCTTTGGCAATGTATTGTTTAAAAGACTTAAACATTTTACAAAGAATATTATTGGTCAATACCAATGCGGATTTACTGCTGCAAAATCAACTATACATCAAATTCAAGCACATGGGCAGATTCTAGAAAAGTCACTAGAATATAACATAGATACACACTATCTCTTCGTCGGCTTCAAAGGAGCCTATGACAGTGTTAAAAGAACTGCATTATATAATGCAATGATAGACTTTGTTGTAGATAGACTAGATCCGGAGATATAGAAAATTTTATTAGTTTAAAATTGTTTGTTCGGTATTTAAACGCCATGGATTTGTGGGTTCTTCCTAGTCACTATTTGAACTACATTTTTGAAAATTCGTAGAGGGTCCTCTAAAGGTACTGTTTATTGTTGTAGTGGACTGTATTCATTGAAATTAATTAATAGTCTAAAATACTGCATTTATTTATGAATTTGCACAAAAATATGAAAACAATAACAAATAGTTCTATGCTTCTCAACGGCTGGTGATGGAATGTCATTCTGTTATCTGTCCCGACTAGCTGGCTGGCGGGCTGCAGTGGCGGACCGTTCAAATACAAAATGGGTTGTCGTCGACATACTCCCGGCCTTGAAAGATCCTGAATCTTTCAATTTAATGGAAGGAGAGGACATATTTTGGAGAATGACCTCGTGATGATACCTTCTTGAGTCTTTATTTTTGCAACTCTAGCGGTATTCTGCGATCCGTCATGTATGTGAGTTATTCTGCCTAGTTTCCACTTTGCTGGTGGCAGACAGTCATCTTTGATAAGGACCAAAGTTCCTTCTACTAATTCTCCCTTGGATATTTGCCACTTAGAACGTCTCTGTAGCTCGACGACGTATTCGGAAGACCATCTCTTCCAGAAACTTTGGAAAATTTGTTAGATGCGTTGAAATCTATTGAGTCGTTGTGGAATCTCTTGGAGTAGATCTGGTTCTGGAGCTAGCGTTGGCATTCTACCGATGAGGAAATGAGCGGGACAGAGTGGTGTTAAATCATTAGGATCAGGACTAATAGGACACAAAGGTCTGGAGTTGAGTACTGCTTCTATTTGTGATAGTATTGTTGCAAACTCCTCAAATGTAAGATTTGTATTTTTAAGTGAACGTTTTAAGTGAAATTTACAAGATTTTACTCCGGATTCCCAGAGTCCCCCGAAATGTGGAGAATATGGCGGAATTAAATGCCATTCAATACAATGAATCTTGTATGTGTGCATTGTTAATTTTTAAAAATCCTTTAAGTTCAGACATGGCACCTACGAAGTTTCTACCATTATCTGAGTACAATTTGGCTGGCTTTCCTCTACGAGCGATAAAGCGGCGCAAGGCAAGCATGAATGTTTGAGTGCTCAAATCGGTTACGAGCTCAAGATGAATCGCCTTTGTAGCAAAACATATGAATAATGAAATATAGCATTTATTTAATTTGGCACCTCTGCCCTTATTTTTATACAAAAACGGACCGGCGTAGTCAATACCAGTGATGGCAAAGGGAAATGTGTATAGTAATCGGTCACGTGGTAAATCACCCATGATTGGTTGTATAGGTTTAGGATTAAATCGTAAACAAGTAGTACATTGTTTAACAGTCAACCTAGATAGGTTTCTGCCTGATATAGGCCAATATGTCTCCCGAATAGTAGATAGAAGCAGCTGAGGGCCTGCATGATATAGACGCAGGTGTTCATGACGGAAAAATAATATCGTGAAATGATGTTTTGAATCCAAGACAATGGGATGTTTTTTGTCATATAGAAAATCCGAGTTAGCCAAGCGACCACCAACACGTATTAAACCATCCTGGTCAATAAATGGGTTTAAAGAGAAGAGCTTGCTGTTGGAACTAACGCTTTTTTGTTTTGACAGCTGATCATACTCTTCGCGAAAAGAGTGTAGTTGTATGATCTTCAATAAATAACGACGAGCGTCATTAATATTGGTTAATGTTAGAGAGCCACACTCTCTAAGAATTTTGGGTGTTAATAAATTATTTTTAAATCTAAGGATGTATGCAAATGCGCGCAGTAAACGCGAATATTGTGAAAAGGCCTTGAATGGAAACCATTGTTCTTGCTGAGAATAGGAAACAAAATTGAGAATAGTTTGAGATTTTATTTCGGGTAGAATGTCTATCTTTGGATTTAAAAGGGGCCAAAATTCTTCCCTTAAAGACAACCATGACGGACCGTCCCACCATAGTGAAGAATTTAGTATTTGAGAAGGAGATAATCCCCTTGATAGATGGTCTGCAGGATTATCTTGTGTGGGTACATACTTCCATGTATAGGACTTTGTTAAGACCTGAATTTCGGAGACTCTGTTAGCTACGAAGGTTTGAAGATTGTTAGGAGAAGTATTGATCCAAGCAAGGGTTATTGTGGAATCTGACCATAAATAACATTTATTGAGGTCTATATTAATGGATTCAATTACCTTAGTTAAAAGACGTGAAAGTAATACAGCTGCGCAAAGCTCTAGGCGTGGAATGCTTAGAGTTTTGATAGGGGCAACCTTTGATTTAGCACATAGAATTTTAACCGAGATATTTCCCTTGTCATCAGTACTTCTTAAATAGATACAAGCACCGTAGGCTTGTTGTGATGCGTCCGAAAAACCGTGTATTTCTATATCTTTAGCATTATTGCACACTGCATGACGTGGTATACTTAATTGTTTCAGATTGGCAAGATCATTTTTCAATCTATTCCAAGTATTTAGTGATGAACCGCTTAATTTTTCATCCCAATTCAGTTTTTCAGTCCATAGCCTTTGCATTAGAATCTTCGCAAGTATGATACAAGGACCTACTAAGCCTAGTGGATCGTATATTCTTGCAATTAAAGAAAGAACATCTCTTTTGGTACAAGTTTCCTTGTAATTGTTATATTGTACATTGTATAATAGTGAATCACGTTGGGATGACCAAATAAGTCCTAAAGTTTTTGTGACTCCATCTTTAGAGAGGTTTAGAATTCCAAAGGAATCATCTTGATTATTTACCCTTTCTAAAACTCTTGGGTCATTTGAAATCCATTTTCTGAGTGGAAAACAACCTGTAAGTAAAATACGTGAGACTTCACGGCAAATGTTCGAAGCTTCAGTAATAGTATCCGCACCGGTTAACAAGTCATCTACGTAGAAATCCTGACGTAATATCTTCGCGATTTCTGGTTGCGACAATTGGCATTCGTTAGCTAACTCGAAAAGGCATCGGATAGCAAGAAAACTAGCTGATGCTTGGCCATAAGTAACCGTATTTAAAGCAAAATGTTGTAATGGATCTGAAGGACTTTCCCTCCAGACTATTTTTTGAAGACTGCGTTGGCTGGGATGAATTAACACCTGCCTGTACATTTTGGTTACGTCTGAGCTTATGATGAATTTGTGTTTTCTGAATCGGATGAGAATTGAGAATAGATCTTGTTGTATACTGGGTCCGACGCATTGAATATTGTTTAATGATAACCCGTTGCTTGTTGGTGAAGATGCGTCAAACACGACACGAAGTTTTGTTGTAAGACTGTCCTCCTTTAGGACACCATGATGTGGCATGTAGTAGTCGACAGTAGAGTTTTCAGAGATATCTGCTAACGACATGTGGTTTAGCTCCTGATATTCGCGCATGAATTGTATATATTGTTCGCGAAGAGGATTGTTTTGTGCTAATCTTTTTTCTAGATGATGAAATCTTCTTTCAGCTTGTATCCTTGAATCACCCAACACATGCGGATATTGTTTTAATGGCATCATAACTATGAATCTACCATTTGGATCACGTGTAGTAGTTTTTTGAAAATTGTCCTCGCACAATTGCTCTTCTTCAGATAGATGAGGAATATTTGGCAATTCCTCTACTTCCCAAAATTGCTGAAGAAGTTTAGTTAGTTCCAGATTTGTGCTAAGATTGCAAGATATTGTATTGTGGGGAACCGATCCCAGCGGGCCAGAAATTATCCACCCAAATATTGTTTCTGTTAAAATAGGACCTTGATCTAAAGATATGCGACCTTTACAAATCAAATGCCAAAAAATATCTGCGCCGATAAGAATGTCAATAGATCCAGCATTGCCAAAATTAGGATCTGCTAACCGAATTGTATTAGGAATGTTTATAGCGCTTACATCAATGTTTGTATGAGGAAGAATATTTGTTATTTTTGGCAATACAAAACAGTTGATTATTTTTACAAATTTATTATTAGATGTGCAAATCTCTAACTGACATTGACCTGTAATAGTTGATAGTTTGTTGCCTATGCCCAAAAGATTTAAGCTGACATCTTGTGGTTTGATTCCTAGTTTGTTACACATGTTTGTTGTGATAAATGAAGATTGAGACCCGCAATCCAATAGTGCACGAGCCCTTTGCATTTTACCATTCATATCTTTAACACTTAAGATTGCTGTTGAGAGAAAAACATAGCCTGTATCAGAACAAGAAAGCATGCTGTTACCACAAAATGTATTGTTACTTGTTACTGGATTTATTGGCTCACTTGTACTTTGTGATGGATTTGTATTAATACTGCTATTGGATATATTCGAATTTCTATTGAACTTGCCCGAATTATTTTGGCTTATAATGATGCTCCTATCATTTGTATTATTGTGTAAAAGTGAGTTGTGACGTGCTTTGCACTTGCGACATGGCCCGAGTTTGCACTGTTTATTGGAGTGACCCGATCGCAAGCAGTTTGTACACAATGATTTTGATCTAATAAAATTCCACCTTTCGTTTATTGGATAATTTAAAAATGTTTCGCAAGTGTAAATGCTATGGTCGCCTTGACAAGAGACGCATGTATAGTTTGTTTTTGTTGCTAAGAATCCCCTAGTCGTCCTGTTCTCCTTACTTTTATTTTTTGTTTCAATGTTCATTTCAATTGCCTCTAGAAAATCTGCTCTTGATTTTAAAAATCCTTTTAGATCGGATAAAGTTGGTAGTTCCGTTTGAGTAGCAATATGCTTTTCCCATTCCCTAATAGTAGTTTCGTCTAGTTTTGATGTTATAATGAATATAAGTAAGGCATCCCATTGTTCACACGGCTGATTTAATTGTTGAAGTGACTTTAAATGTTTTGAAAAATCATCTACTAATTTACGAAATTTTACAAAAGATTCTTTGTGAATAGATTCCAATGAAAATAAAGCTTTAATATGATTGTGTATTAAGAGTTTTTTATTATTGTATCGATCACATACAGAGTCCCATGCCAAATTGTACCCGTTTGCGGAAAATTCGATAGGTTTTATGACTGCGGCGGCATTTCCTTGTAATGATGCCCGAAGATAATGATACTTCTGAATATTTGTAATACTATCATTTGTATGAATGAGTGACTCAAAAGTGTCTCGAAATTCTAGCCAAAATTCGTACGTGCCGTCGAACTTTGGAATTTGTATTGTTGGCAGTTTTACACCTTGTAAACGATAAGCCCCGTCAGAAATAGAAGTGTTATGCTCGCTTGTCACCGACTTTTTATCATCAATATCCGAAATGAATTTATTTAACAATGCTTTGGCATTAGCCGATAGTGAATAAAAATTGTTTTCAAGTTCTTCCCTTATCACAAAGTGTGGTTCGGGATCGTCTGCCAATTCTTCTATTTCTGATTGGATAATTTTAATTTCTAAAAATGTATTTTCTAGTTTATTTATTCTGTCGCTTAGTTCGATTTTTTCAACATCATGTAATTCTAATTTGCATTTAATAGACTCTAGAAATTTGGAGAAAATTGTAAATGAAGTTTTATGACCAGCGCGTTTTCTAATTAATCTTTTTAAGTGTTCGTCCGACATTGTTTATTAATCAAATAGATTCCAATTGAATTTAAATAGATATATAGATTGTAAATAGTTTTATGCAACTTACACAAACAAAAACAGTATAAATAGGTAAAGGAATCAGATGGGAACTCACCGGTATTCTTGGCTGTATATTGTTCGGCAATCCCACGTGTTCTTTCACTTGACCGTTAACTGTGAATCACTTTTAGCACTGATTTTATCACAAATATCGGGTCGAATGGACCAATGTTTATTGTTGTAGTGGACTGTATTCATTGAAATTAATTAATAGTCTAAAATACTGCATTTATTTATGAATTTGCACAAAAATATGAAAACAATAACAAATAGTTCTATGCTTCTCAACGGCTGGTGATGGAATGTCATTCTGTTATCTGTCCCGACTAGCTGGCTGGCGGGCTGCAGTGGCGGACCGTTCAAATACAAAATGGGTTGTCGTCGACAGGTACAATGTTTGTGCAAATTTTTTAACAAAAAATACAAATCCCATTCTTTAACATGGCATCAATAAGGTTCCTTAATTATTATAATCAAATTAGCTGTGAATTAAAAAAAAACATGGCTAACTTTGGCCCAAATTAACCTAGGCCAAATTTTTTTATTTGAAAATTCGGGTGAAAATACTAGCTTTTCGAATGTAAAAAAAGATTTTTTCTAGGGACAATGTTTTTTAAGTTATTCTAAATGTTTATAAACTACATAATTTCAAAAATTTGATATCAGGATTTTTGACTATAATAAATTATTCTTTTATTTTTTTTAATGCATATTGATAGTATAAGTCTTTTGCTTTCATTTGTCACCCACAGAATTACCCTATCTTTATTATTTTCTATCTCTGTTGTTATTGTAAAAAAAAGGTCTCTGAGATAAACAAATACAATAACTTTTAAACTAATTAATATATCGGTCCCAAATTTTGAGGGTTTGTTAAGTACCCCAATACCCAACTTTGGGTGGAACTCTAAAGTTTAAAGTTTAATTTTACTAAAAGTTTTTAACAAATATCAATTGTCACTTATTTTGCAGTTTGCGAAGCAACAAATTGACTTTTCAACTTTCAAAAATCGGCATTTTGAAGCTTTGTCAATATTCTAAAAAATAAAATTTTGTAATTTTATGTCAATTATTTATCTTTCTAATGGAGTGCAAAAAATAGAAAAAATCGCGTTTTTTGCATTAAATTGTTAATCATTAAAAAACGGCTCCGAACTTTAGGCAGGAAACAGATAGGTTTTCTTCTTATAGGTCTACAATAACTAAAAAAGTTGTCAGCTACCTGGATTATTGAGTGTCACAAGAAAATCCTTATTACCCTGGACTAATATGACTGGACAAGCAAGTGACGAAACAAACTTCATATATTATGTAAACTTTACTAACAAAAACGTTTAAAATTAAATATTCCAATAACTATAAATAATCAAATTCCATATTCAAATACTGCAAAATATTTGGGTATTGTCCAATAAATATAAATAATCAAATTCCATATTCAAATACTGCAAAATATTTAATCTTTAATAAGCCCTAATAATGTTATTCAACATTATTTATGAGAGAGTGTATATTTCTTACCTACCTTTCGGCGAGAATCCAGAAGCTATCGACAAAGACAGCCTGTACTGACCGAGAGAGAGTAACATTTAGCAGAACTTTGAGATTTTTTAAAAAGTTTATATCAAATAGCTGCTTTGTGTTACACTTTATGTTAAAAATAAAAACAGATTCGGAAAGTGGGTCAAATTCTGTAGTGCCCTATTTCAAAAAAAAAAATTTACGTTTATTTTAACCAAAAATATTTGAAAAAAAAATATTGTTTAAACAATTTATTAAGTTACAACCAAATAGTGCACTAGAACTTTTTAAGACTTTTCATATAAAAAAAGAATCATCTCAATATCTGCCATAGTTTTTGCGTTATTTGATATAAACTTTTACATTGGAATTTAGCTATGCCCAGAATCGCGAGGAACGGCCTTAAAATCTAGTAGCTAAATGATCGAATTTCTGCGTATTTTTGATCGCACCCTTCATTTTATTATACTACTTGTCTTTTTTTTTCTTCAATAGTCAAAACCTGAAAAAACTGTTTCTAAGCATTATTTCTATTTTTGATTCGTTAATTGTATAAAGTGATATATCTTAAGGATCACATCGATATTACAAGAATATTATTATTATTTTTTAAATATTTTTTTAACATTGTAAAAATTGTTTTATAAATTTATTTGGATATAAACGAGGACATATATAAAATATTTGGTTGCAAAAATATTTATTATTATGAAATTGTTATAAAATAGGTTATTTAAATTAACAGTTTAAACATTCAATTACATTTTAGTCCTCATCATTATTCTCATCTATGACTGATTCAACATCAGATGTAAAAATTTCTGATAGAATTTTTGCTGGTCTTATGATTCTCGATTTATATCTTGAATTACTGAGATAATATATGAGAACACGAACCCACAGTGCGTAACCCATTTGCACAGTCACATACTTGGCGCAAAATTCCACCATATCCAATTGAATCAGGTTTATACTCAATGTAGCATTTATAGGTCTTACTGCTTATATGCCTGGATCTTATCAGTACTTTAATAATATTTAGTTTCATTGTAATATACTTCAAATTGATGATATTACTATCATCCATCAACTCAGCCAAATAGCAAATCGCAAACTTCAAATTTTTTTTTTTTGGAGATAGGTTCCCGAAAAAAAATTTTTGAGGTCCCTTTCAGTCATCTCTGGAAAGTTAATTATTTCTTGCGATGTCAGCTTGGTCGTAGTAGGACGTCTAAACACTAAAACTCAAATTCTTGATCTTGTGATAACAAAAACAATATATAATTACATGCTCTTACATAGGCTAGGGTAGCGCCTTATACTTACTGCAATTGATATTAGTAAGTAAGCACAATTTAACTTTCACAAATTAACGTCTGATGATATCTCAAAATTCAAATCTACTATGATGCATAATAGTAAATGCGACACTCTTCGTTTCCTTAGTGAATTAATAAATCACTCGATCGATACAAAATATTGATACATATCGCACTTTGATAATTTGAATTCGAGGATATCATAACTGATGGCGTACGCACACGCGCGCCTATGTGATAACTTTAATATACTCGATTCTTTCGATACTTTTCCATGTCATTGATAGTTTTAAAGATCCTCGATAATATTGCAACGGATTTTAGAAGAGGATTATTTGATAATAAGGCTAAGACAGTCAAAGCGATACGAAGGCGACGGCGGCACGAAGGCGATACGAAGGCGACACCAAGGCGAAAGCAGTGACGACAGAAACAATGTCTGCAACGCGCATACTCCCATTGTCGTTGTCATGGTTACGAATCATGCGCGTAGCAGACATTGTTGTTGTCGCCACTGCTTTCGTCTTAGAGAGTACCATAGAGTACGATACACGCACCTATAGCATATTTTACATTCGTGGCAATAAATGGTATTTATAATATTCAGCTCTAAACTTCTATTTGACAAACTACTTCGAGAATTTCAATACGACTCGAGATTTTCGATATTAACTCGCAACGGATTTTAGGACAAAGGGATGATATATCCCATAGGCGTGCTCTATAATTATCTAGTAACTTATTTATTTTGATAAACATTTGGCACTGCAATATAATATGTAGGCAGTTTGCATTATCATCTAAGGCTTGCGCACCAAAAGTGATATGCGATTAAAAGCGATAAAAACAATTGTTGAGGAAGGGTCAATCATAAAGCTATATGTTTTTTTCGAGTTTTGACTATTTAAGAAAAAAACCACAAGTGGTATAACAAAATTGAAGGGTGCGGTCAAAAATACGCGGAAATTCGATCATTTAGCTACTAGATTTTAAGGTTTTGAGCCAATAAAGTGGGAACATATTAAAAAAACACGATTTTTTCGAAAAGTGATTATTTTAACAATGATGATTCATAGCCCGTAAGAAAATAGATGGAAAAGCATACTATTTGATATTGAGGTAAGGTAAAAAAAAGTGCGAAAAGGATAAAAACGTGATATTTTCGAATTTTATCTTTATGAAAGAGTTAAATGAAGACTTTTACAAAAGAGTGTGATAATTTGGAGGAAAAAATGTTGAATTATCAACTGGGTTTTGAGGTTATGTGCAAATAAATGAGTTAAAAAAAGTTTTATTGATTTTTCGATACTTTCCGCTCAGAAATTGAAAATTTTGCTTGGCCATTTAAAAAAACGAAAAAAAATACATAAAAAATTACTATTTTAAAGTTAGCCAAAAATTATTACCATAACCTAAGAAATTTTTGAAAATTTCAATGAATTTTCCTGAGCTTAATTTTCAATATAAAAATTTGAAAAAAATCAAACTATTTTGTATTCAAAAGATACATCTTCATGAATTTTTTCAGATTTTTTAGATTAAAATTACGTCCAGAAAAAAAAAGTCGAAAAAAGCTTCTTTTTTAGATTTAAGAGGTTCTATGGTCTCCGGGAAAATAAAAATTTATATGAAGTCATGTTTTCATATGCTTTATTGAAAGCACAAGTCGCGGTGTTGATCGGTGCGGGGACACTTTTGACCATCTTATCCCGCTATAGCCTTTTTAAAATAAAAATTATTCATATTCTAGATATACCTGTTATTGCAAATTTACCAGTTGGTAAGAAGATGTATGATCATCCCAGTTTTATGGGAATGGGTTTTGAAATAGACGAAGATATTGTTTTGAGACAAGATCCAATTTTAACTAACGTTACGGAAATTCTAACATTTCTAAAACGTGGAAATGGATCTATGACCAGTATAGGTAAGAAAATCACAAGTATACTTCTTAAAACATTTGTTTATTTCGCAATTTAAAAGATATCGTTGGTTTTGAATAATAAATATTTAAACAAAATTAAAATTAAGTACTTTGCTATGAGCGTACTATGGTGGTCCTAATCCTAAAGATCAAATAAACCGAATGACCAGAAAAGCCGTGTTTTAATAGAAATTGTAAATGGCCGAAATTATTTTTACCTTTTGTATTTTATGCAATATTAAAAAATGAAGAAACAAACAGCTTTTGAGACAAATAAGGATATACATAAATAAATGTATGTACAAACAACGAGAAATATCAGATCCATTATCGATTACATAATTGTCAACAATAGTATTACTATCAATATTAAAAATACACGAGTAAAGAAAGAAGCCGAATGTGACACCGACTACCGATTAACAGTTTCAAAAATGGGGTTTCCCCTACAAGTTGAACGCTCAAGCTCGAAAGAAGGAGAAACACGAAGTAAAAATGAAGGCAAAGAAGAATAAACGAATTTTAACATACCTTTAATGCAAAGACGAAACTATAAGCGACCTTTACCAGAGGAGATTAAACCATAAATGACGGGAAATTGGTTTCAGAAACTTCTGCAGTACATACAAAGGCAGCATTAGAAGCTTTGGGAGAACTCGAGAAAATAAATATCTACTGCAAATTAAAAATATACGAAAGAACCAAAAAACGTATTGAAGAAAAAGAAATTCTATATATGAAAAGTATGAACACCCAAACTCCAGAAGATATACAGAAGTACAAAGTAAAAAACAGAGAAATAAAACGAAGAAGGGTAAAAGAAAAGAATGAAGAAAGTGAAGAAAAATTAAACAAATTGAACAATAGGTACATATTAGGAATAAGAAAATCTGAAACTGGAAAATATCAAAAATCAAAAAAATACCAATGGGAAAGTCCAAATACAATACTTTACTTATTCTTCTTATAGTGCCGTGCACCTATAGTGCGTTGGCGAATTATCTTAAGGCCAGACGTCTGTCTTTTGCGGCATGCAAAAGATCGCCAGTGTTATTTATGCCTGTCCAGTTCTTTATGTTCCGTAGCCACGACATTTGTTTGAGACCTACTCCTCTCTTGCCTTCAATCTTACAAGAAGTTACATACCTATTACAAGAAGTTAAAAGTCAGGCCATTGAGTTTAAATGTCCACATTTTAAAAATGACTGGCACTCCAGGGTTCATGCTATGGCATGCTGTACGAGTCATACAGTATGCAGTCAACACTCTGAGGTATAAGCGGAAACACAAGGTGTATCAATACATACTCTGATAAAAACGTACATGACTGATCATAAGGGCCTTCACATTTTACTCTTTTTTAACTTGTCTTGGATGAAATGTCTTTAATCTTTTCTATCAGCCTCACTTGGCTAACTCTTGTTTCTTCCGACCCCGAATGGCTATTAGGTTTCCGAGGGAGACGGGTATATTTCCTTATACTACACACTCTAGGAAGGTAACGGGAAACTACCTAGAACCTAACTTTTCCAAGAAACAACCATGGAAATGGGTGAAAAATACAACGGCCCCGAGTACGGGCGCTTCTTGAATGGAGCAGGGGTGCTAAGAATCTCCCGATCAGTTAGAAGCATGAATACATTCTCCGATTAAAGGAAAATAGGTACATGTAATTTAAGAAGTATGTATGAACTAAGAACGGTTTACAACACTATAAAAGAAATGAAGAGCTTAATTATAAGTATACTTGGAATAAGTGAAATGAGATGGTCAGTGTCTGACAAAGTGACTATAGATGATCAAATTGTATACTATTCAGGAGAAAACAGTTCAAAACAGAAAAATAATGTAGCAATAATTGTAATGAAGAAAACAAATAAAGCTGTAAAAAACGTCGTCCTATTCTCATACAGGATACTAATGTTACAAATACAAACAAAAACCATAAATGTGAATATATTACAAGCATATGCACCCACATAAGACTATAAATAAGAAGAAATTTAAAAATTCTGCATTATTTAGAAAAAGTATTAGCATTTACAAAGAAACACGAACTCAATATTATCATGGGAGATTTTAATGCAAAGATTGGCAAATGAGAACATGAAGATTTCATAGGAAAATATGGTCTGGGAATATGAAAGAGGAAAATGAAAGAGGAGATATTTTGGCATATTTTTGTGTAGAAAAATAAGTAGTAATAAGAAACACAATTCTCAAACGTTCAGACACCTGAACGTGTGGTTCGATATCAAATAGACGAGACAATATACGAAAAATACTAAAAGAAAAACTGGAAAAATTGGAAAAATCTCATATTAAGTCATAGATAATCACGTAGGATTTACGGACGGGAAGGTCCTGCATTGACCAAAATCTACACTACTACACTCTAACAATTAATTAAGAAAATAACGACAAACAATAAACTGGTACACATGGCAGTTATCGATTTAAAAAAGGCGTATGACACAGTTCCCAAAAAACACCTATGGAAATGATGAAAGAAATCGGGATAACTCAGAAGCTGTAAAATGTCGTAGAGGTCATTTTAAACTCTTAAAATTTATTAACACCCTTTGTACAGATGTGTTAATGGACAACATGACTTACCAAACTCATTTTACCTCCATTTTTCAACAACAAACATTTGCATCAGTGGATGCCCCTATAATAGCATCTTTAATAGTATAGTAGATATCTGATAAGCGAAGCCAAATAATCTCAACATCATACAGGTTTATGCACCAACTACAGACGCATCAGATGAAGTAGTGGAAAACTTTTATAGTGAAATCAAAGAACTACTTAAATTGACAAAGAAACATGATGTCAACATAATTATGGGAGATTTTAATTCCAAAATAGGGAAGGGCAGCTTTGAAGACGTAGTTGGACCCTATGGTCTTGGAACAAGGAACGAAAGGGGCGACCGACTTATACAATTTTGTCAAGAAGAAAACATGAGAGTTACCAACACATGGTTCCAACTCCACCCCCGTCGCCTTTATACTTGGAAATCTCCAGCCGATAGAGCTTAGAACATAATAAGAAATCAAATAGACTTCATTCTTATCAACGGTAGATTCAGCACAACTGTCAAAAGAGCTTGCACATACCCTGGAGCAGATGTCCCTTCTGACCACGTACTATTAGTGGCCGTCATAAAGATCGCTCTTGCATGCAAGAACAAGCCTGAAACTCAACAACATATAGCACTGGACAAACTGAAAGACCCAATGATACAAGCAGAAATAAGCAATGAAATAAACGCACAAATTCAAATATTGACGACAAACATTGCCGAAGATCTAACACCAACATGGAATACGATTACAAGTGCTGTAACAGACATCATGAAAAACAACTTAGGGTACAAACGAAATAACAAGAGGCTAAAATGGATGACAGACGAAATACTATTACTAATGGAAGAACGACGAAGACACAAGAATAAACAAGATGGCAGCAATATGTATGAAAACATTAACAAGCAAATAAAAGCAAAAATAAGAATAGCAAAAAATGAATGGCTTAAGCAACAATGTATCGATCTAGAACATTTACAACGACAGCACGACGACCGTAATTTACATAAAAAGCTTAAGGAGACTGCTGGAATATACAGAAAACGAAGACCAACCACCATAGTTAATCAGGATAACCAAATAGTGCTGGGTAAAAAGGAAAAAATTGATATATGGGAAAATTATATCCAGGAGCTCTTCCATGACGAAAGACCCATGAGTGAAGTTTATACAGACCACCAGCTGACTGGCCCTTCAATCACCAAAGAGGAGATAGAAAAGGCAATATTCAATTCAAAAAACAATAAGGCACCTGGACCAGATGAACTCCCGTCAGAAATACTCAAATTACTGGATGAAAGTCAATGCAAAAAGATGTGAGGATTACAGACTCATTAGCCTGATGAGTCACACTTTAAAGATATTCTTAAAAATACTACATCAAAGAGTATACAAAAAATGTGAATGGGACATCAGTGACTCCCAGTTCGGGTTTAGGCAAGGTTTAGGAACACGAGAAGCAATAGTAGCAACACAGGTGCTGGTCCAAAATTGTTACGATCAGAAGAAGGATGTGTTCCTATGCTTTTTAGATTACCAAAAAGCGTTTGATCGTGTCCAACACCACAAGTTAATGCAGATCCTCAAGAAAGTTGATATAGACCAAAAAGACATAAGATGCATTGAAAACTTGTACTGGCATCAAACGGCACAGTTAAAAATAGACAATTCTATATCCAAACTCATACATATAAGAAGGGGCGTTCGACAGGGATGTGTGCTTTCCCCTCTTTTATTTAACATTTATTCGGAAGCCATATTTCAAGAGTCTCTGGAGGTTGCAAAGATGGGAATCAAAGTGAATGGAGTACTGATCAACAACATACGATATGCTGATGATGGTGTCTTAATTTGTGACAACATAGTCGATCTTTAACATCTTGTCACTATAATCGGAGAATACAGTAAGCGAATGGGATTAGAGATTAATACCAAAAAAACCAAATTTATGATCATCTCCAGAAACTTGGATGCACTTGAAAACTCCACCATAACACTGAATACTAAGTCCATTGAAAGAGTGAGTAAATTTAAATACCTGGGATCGTGGCTTTTTGAAGACTGGGCATCGGACAGGGAAGTAAAATGTCGCATTGAGCAAGCTCGACAAGTTTTCGTAAAATTCAAGAAGGTACTGACTTGTTCAGAGTTCGATCTTCAACTGAGACTAAGGTTTACTAAGTGCTACGTGTGGTCAGTGCTGCTATATGGCGTAGAGGGCTGGACACTCAAAACGAGGGATATAAACAGATTAGAAGCTTTCGAAATGTGGCTCTATCGCCGTATCCTAATAATACCATGGACAGCGAAAATCACAAATATAGATGTCCTTAAAAGAATAAACCAAGAACGCCAACTTTTCGAAACCATCAAGAAAAGGAAAACGGCGTATCTAGGTCACATCATGCGAAATGAAAAATACCAGTTCCTCCAAATTATAATCGAGGGTAAAATTGAAGGCAAGAGAGGAATGGGACGCAAGAAAATGTCCTGGCTCCGAAACATAAGGCAATGGACAGGGATTAACGACATACAATCTCTGATACATATTGCAAGAAATAGAGAATTAATGGAAAATGTGATCGCTAACATCCATTAGTGGATTTGCATCTAAAGAAGAAGAAGAAGATATCTGATGTACCTACAATACATCAGATATTTACTGAGATATAGTTCACTGGAAATACGAATAAACAATGAATGAACTTTACTAAACAATGAATTAATATCTGAAGACATATTCATTATATGAAAAAGTCACAATAAATAAAATGCCATGCATAAGTAAATACAACAAAATATGGTTTAAAATGTGTGTCCATTTATTGTGTAAAGCATATTTTTAAAAAATTAGGTATAAAAAATAATCTATATATTATTTTAGGTGGCGTAGAAGGTTTAATATATATGAAAAGTGAAGTTTCAACGGATCCAGATCCATTATATCCCGACATGGAATTGATTTTGCTTGGTGGTAATTTAGCAAGTGACAATGGTCATCTATTTCGACAAATGTTTAATATCCCACGTGACATATACGAGAAAGTTTGGAAGATTTATGAAACCAAGCCAATGTACCAAGTAACATGAAAATATTTAATATTAATTTTAGTGCTTTTCAACAATATGCTTACATAAATTAATTTTCTTCTACCGTTTTTTTATAAACCACTTTAACTATAACTATTTTCATCACATTATCATTAAGCCATTATCTTCTTGTTAACTTTCTTGTCATCATTTTAGGAGTCGGCCAAAATAGTTTTTCCATGTGGTGTACTATGTTTCACTATATAGACACTGACACTAAATGTCATTTTTGTTTATTTTTGGACAAATAGAACATTGATTAATAAAGCCTTAGGTAAAATATAAACTAAAAAGACAATAATTAATAAACAGTAGTGCTTGTTTTTAGTTTGTATTAATATTGCAGCGTATATAACAACAACAAAAAAACCTAAAAATTAATTTTGAACTGACGTTGCCTTTAAGTGTATAAGGCGAAAAAATTTTATAAATAAATAAAGTAGCTGACTTCTTTTATGTATAGAGAGAGAGAGACAGAAAGAAAATCACTTCATCAATCACCAAATCCAAGTGAAGATAAAAGAAAAACTTTTAATGTTGACTGCAAATGGAATCTTCCAGGAAGAAGCATTTATTCCTTTTCATCAATAATAAAATATCAACGAAAATGCATTAAATGTGAGAATAACACATGAAAAAATTAAATTAAGTTTTACCTCAATGATACAGTGCTAGTGACAGACAACACAATGATGTGAATCTTACAAGAAAACATGGGCATTTAGGAGAAATACGCAAAATATTTGGAGCGGTTTCTAAAATTGAAATACGGAGACATGGATATAACTTTAAAATAGAGAATATATTCAAGCAGAACCGTTTGCAATGGACAGGATCCGGGAAGGGTCTTGGTCCCGAAATCGAACGTAATAAAAAATATTTTAACACCGCAGCCAGTGGGAACAAGAAGACAGGACAAACCAAAGCTGAGGTGAATAAATGGAGTAATATAGGATGTTGAGAAGATTGGTGTTGCCAGTCTTCTCTTATTTTACCTTTGTAACTAACACAAATGGCCTTTTACTTATTCATAACAGCGCGTCACAATCGGCAAATTTTCCAAATATGGAGAATATCATTGCCTAAATTTGCAGAAGGTACTATTATATTCCTCTCGCTTTTATATTATTATCGATTCCTTTTCTCCAACTTAATCTCGGTCTGCCCTTCTTTCGTCTTTCCCGCGTTGTCCAGTTTAATATTTTTTGAGATTCTGCTATCATCCATTCTTTGTACGTACCATCTTAGTTAGCTGAGTCTGATATCCTCTGTTATTTCATTTCTTATTCCATCTAGTCTTGATTTCCCGGCCGATCTCATACAATTTAAACTGCCTTGATTAAAGTTACGTTAATTTTTGTTTTTTTTTTAAAGCTTCCCATAGTATTTGTTGTGGTACACTGTCGTATGCTTTTCGAAGATTAACGTATATGGAGGTGTATTGCTTGGTTTCGTGCCGTTTTTTCTATAAGTTTAGTAATTGTAAAGAGGTAGTCAATAGTTGATCTACCTGTTCTTAAGCCAACCTGTTCTTCGGCCTCCATATTACTGTATTCTCCATCTATTCTCTTTTTTTTTATTAATTTTACGTAAGCCCTCGAAATAGTGCCTGTTATTTCCCGGTAGTTTGCCATATATGTGTGTAGCTCCTTTTTTATGTCTTCTTCTTCTTCAGCCTGTTTGCATCCACTCCTAATCCCCATCAGTTCTCCTCTCTTATTTGTTTTGTGCTATTTGGTTTCAGTTTCGTCCTACTTTTGCTTTGATGTCGTCTATCCACCGCTTTTGTGGTATTCCTCAACTTTCCTACCCAGCTCCATTTAATTTGCGCAATTCTTCCAATTCCATCTTCCACCTTTGTCATACTTCGAACGTTCTTATTTTTGTTACATGCTGGTTCTCTGCCTGTATAGTTTATCGGTTCCTTATTTTAGTAGTTCGGGTAGTATTACCTGGACCTGATTCTGTTCTTTTCTGCGTCTGCGAGATAATATCTTCAGTCTTTTTTTTTTTGAAGAGATTTAAGTACCTTCTAGATTTCGGTCCTTCTGCTACCTCCCAAATAAGTATTAACTCTGGAGCAGTTTTTCTCCCTGAATTGGTATTTCTTTTTAGTTATTGCCCTTCGCACCTCTCTTTGAACTGATACGTTAGTACTCGTGTTTACTTTGATCCAGTTTTACGTCCAGAAATGTGTTGTATACCAATAGGGCTGTCTTTGTACTATTTTTTTATACTTGCTCAACACTTCTTCCGCTGCATCTTTTAAACCTTTTATATAGTGCTATTGGTCCTCTACACCATTAAAGTCTTTGCATTAAACAAGTTTTTCATCTAGTCGTTTTTTTCCGCAGTATTTTTAGGGTTTCGTTGTTAAAGGTTTACAAGTTGTAACTAATTTTCACAGTTGTTTTGTTCTGCTCCTCTACATATTCTTTTTCTTGGCTAGTCAAAGGGAAATTATTTTAGATTCGTCCAAGTGGTAATCACTTCCACATGTGCTTCCTCTGTTTACTCGAACATCTGGTACTTTGAGCTTTATATTATATTGAGTTGTCCCCTAATCGATGAAAGTTTCTTGTTTGTTATATAAACTAAATTTATGTATTTCTCGATGTTGAAAAACACCACATAGGATTCGTAAGTGGTTTTGATCACATAATGTTAATTAACCTTTTATCATTTATGTATCATTTAGAATGTCTTCCCGGAATTGGGCAACTATATTATATTTATACTTTTTTCCTGTCCGATTTAGGTTTCCTACCAGAATGATTTTTTTCTCATCTTCATCTCATCTTTATCTCTTACTAGAGAATTTTCGGCGTAAACTCCTATAATGGTGACTTTATTCCTAGCAACAACCTTGGACACATACTAAGAAATGATAAATATAGTCTTCTGCAGGTCATCATGCAGGGTAGAGTCGATGGCAAAAAGGGAATAGGTTGAAAGAGGAAGTCATGGCTGCGAAATATTCGAGACTGGACAAACATAACTGTAGACGAATTATTCCACGTTACAAAAGACAGAGAAACTTTTAAAAATGTGGTCGCCAACCTCCGTTAATGGAGACGGCATAGGAAGAAGAAGATTCCTGGCAAATTTAGATTTTGTGATCCATGGCCATAGCCAGATCGTCAACAGCCAAACTCACAAAAATTTGATGGCGCATAGATGGCTATCGCCACCTATGCTTCAGAAACTTAGACCATAAAAAAAAGCCGATTAAAAGCGTCTAATGGGATTTGAATTGTGGGTCTACCGGAGAATACTGCGCATACCATGGGCCGCCCATCGCACAAATAACTCAATTCTAGTAGAACTTAACATAAAAACTAGACTCATCACAACTATCAACCAAAATATACTGAGATATTTTGGACATATAACTAGAAGAAGAGAAGGCATGGAGAGAATAATAGTTGAAGGTAACGTAGCGGATAAAAGATTTAGAGGAAAATCTCCAGTACGATGCTCGGATCAAATAAAGGACATGACTGGTTACTCATTCTCCGAAGCAAAACAACACGCATGGGAGAGAGATAATTGGACAGAAATAGTTAAACAAATTACATGACGCCATTACATAATTACGAAGGACAAAGATAGAGGAGAAGGGACTTTAGATTTAGTTTAATAATATGCTGGCTCATTGCTTTCCAGAATGTTATGTATATTCGTAGACTTTTTGGAATAAGTATGCTTCTTGCTTGGTTCTTTTATCTTTGCGTATTATGTATTCTCCTAGATTATCTGACCGTGCCCCTTCTTTTTGGTCTCATTAAGTAATAGAATATCCATGTTAGTTTTTTTTGTTTCTGAAATTGTGTCGTTAATATTTTTTGGGAGATATATTGTACGTTTCATGTACCGATACAAGTTCTTGGGTTTGTGTTTAAATAATAACATAAAAAATTTAAATTAACTTTTAAATAAACTTTTGATTTTATATGATAATTCACTAATATTTCAATTTTAGATAATGCCGATGTTAGTTCATCCAAAATCAGTAGGATATGTAAAGTTAGCTTCTAAGAATCCATTCCACTTTCCCAAATTTTATGCTAACTTTTTCACAGATCCCGAAAACCAAGACATTAAAACTTTTATAGCCGCTCTAAGAGAGGTGCAACGGATGAGCCAGAGTCCTACAATGAAAAAATTAGGAGCAAGATTAATTCAAACACCGATACCAGGTAACGATTATTCGATTATTCTTGTTTTATAACTACTGTCATTTAAGTATTATAATATTCTTATTGGGCATACAAAAAGTATTATTTTAAAAATAGACTCTTAGATAATTATTTATATAAAACCCTTTCAGTCATCCCATCTTCTTAAAATTACCCATCTAAATTTCCATGTTTTTAAGAGTTTTATGTAAATTTCCATATTTACCACATAGAAAAAGAGGTCTCAGCAAGGATAGCTGCGGGAAATAAAGCATTATACTCCCTTTTAACATTATTAAGATCGCAACTGCTAAAGAGAAAATCTAAATTAACACTGTACAAGTTGATTATTCGCCCAATTATTACATGAAACATGGACTCTCAACCAGCGGGAAATGAATAAGCTTCTAGTATTTAAAAGAAAGGTTCTCACAATAATATTTGGCTCTCAAAGAGATGAATTCACAGGGGATTGGAGAAGACGCCGCAATGCTGAATTGGTGACTCTGCATGGAACTGAAAACATAGTTAGACATATCAAGGCAAACCGAATAAGATGGGCAGGACACGTGGTATGATCAGAGGATGACAGATTGTTAAAAACAGTGTTTTTTTGAAAGACCAAATGATAGAAGATCAGTAGACTGACCGAGAAAAAGATGGAAGAATGATGTTGAAGCCGATTTATCTAGAATTGGGGTACAACCATGAGAAATAGAAGCGCATGATCGTAGAGGATGGAGGGCGATAGTGGATGCGGTGAAGATTCACCCCGAGTTGTAAATCCAGTGAAAAAGAAGAATTTCCATGTTTTTATCGACATCCCTGCGACTCTACGTTGAACAAGCCCGAACCATTCTAAATTACGCTCTCTCATTTTACCTTTCTATATATGGTTCCACAGTAGAAGAATTATTTCGCGCAGCAGCCGACAGAGAAAGGTTTCAGGAAATTGTAAACATGATGACGTCCAACGTCTGAATACGGACACGGCACCCAAAGAAGAAGATTTTACCTTTAATTGATACCACGAAGTTAATAGAAAAACCTAATTATCTACACTACTTCATATAACATTGCAAAATTAGAAGAATCCAAAAATGTAAAAATATACAGGCCGTCAAGTGGTATTTAAGGCATGTAAGAGATTAAAGGTTAAAATTTCAGATGACATTCCCTTAAAAAAAAAGACGAGTTTGCTCCAACCTGTAAATAATGTCGGCGTTGTATATTTGAAAATTTATGATCCCACTTACGCTTCAACTTTTACCTAAATATTTTTGTTGCATTAATTAATATTTAAATGGGAATAAGCCACAATTAAAGGTTAAAATACATTTATTGACGTTTCAATTTCCACTTCGGAAATCGTTCTCAAAAATGTCCGAAGTGGAAATTGAAACGTCAATAAATGTATTTTAACCTTTAATTGTGGCTTATTCCCATTTAAATATTAATTAATTTAAAATGCCACAAGAAAATAGCTTCAGAACAATATTTTTGTTGCATATCTCCTACAACAAATGAGTAATTTTACATCTCTATATTATTTTTTTTTTCTTTTGCTTGGCTTTAAAAATTGTTATTGTTTTGTTTAGGTTGTGAGACAATACCATTTGATAGCGACGAATACTGGGAGTGCGCTCTGCGATCTTTAACAAGCAGTCTGTGGCACCAAGTAGCGACATGTAAGATGGGTCCAAAATCTGACCCAGAAGCAGTAGTCGATAATACAGGAAAGGTTCATGGTTTAAAGCATCTTCGGGTTGCTGATACAAGTATTATACCAATGCCATTGACTGCACATACTGCAGGACCGTCATACATGGTAGGAGAAAAGATTTCTGACTTTATTAAAGAAGAATGGAGAGCTAACAATTATTTTAAATGATATTAATGATAATGTTTATCGACTGAATAGAATATAAGTTTAATAAAATTAGATTTGCCATTTAAAAAATAATGTAATTTTAAGTATAGGTAAAAAATTTAAAGGTTCGTCGACCTTTGGTATGTAATGTTGAGCTCCAATGGAGTAAACTAAATTTAAACACAAACGTTATTAGTCGATTTTTTTAATAAATTTAACGACGCCAATAAAAGGTTTTAATTTATTTTAAACGTTTTTGTGTGTTTTCTTTTCCTCGTCCTCGACAATTTTTATTAGGATATTAAATGAATATTAAATCTGCGCTGATAGTACTATTATTTTATAAGTTTGTTGATAGCTTAGTCAAATATAGAGAGGTATAGGTAATGGATTTTAAGAAGAAGTATGCGCCATACCGATGACTAGATGGGCTATAACAAAAGGGCTTATTATTTACTTTAAAGCTTACAGGCAAATAATGTATTGTTTGCGGTTAAAAGAGAAATCCTTTAATTACAGTTTGATCAATGCACATGCCCCAACTGATGACTAACCCAAAAAAATAAAAGAACAGTCTTGGAAAGACCTAGAGCAAGCCTACAGAAATGACATTAAGATTGTATTCTTCTTCTTCTTCAAGTTCCGCTCCTATCGAAGATTGGAAATCATTCTGGCAATTATAATTTTGTTGGTTATGCGCCTGATTAGTTCAATTGAACTACATCCAAACCATTCACGGAGATTGCGTAGCCACGAGATTTTACGTCTTCCTACGCTTCTTCTGCCTTTGATTTTACCCTGCATTATATTCCTTAGTAGTTCGTATTTTTCACCTCTCATGATGTGCCCTAAGTATTCCAATTTTCTGATTTTTATGGAATTTAAAACTTCGCATTGTTTTACTAGTTGTTCGAGAACTTATTCGTTTGTTTTGCGATCCATCCTTAATATTTTCAAAATACGTCGGTAACACCACATTTCGAATGCTTCTAGGTTTTTATTGTTGGATTTTTTAAGTGTCCAAGCTTCAACCCCATACAAAAGTGTAGAGAAAATATAACATCGAAGCATTCTTATTCGGAGCGATATATTGATATCGCGATTACAAAAAAGTTTTCTCATTCTATTAAAAGTTGACCGTGCAATTTCAATGCGGCATCTTATTTCTTTTGTCTGATCAGTATCTTCTGTGATCCATGCTCCAAGGTATTTCTTCTTCTTCTTCAAGTGCCCTGTCCGTTGCGAACGTTGGCTATTAACATGGCAATTCTGATCTTGTTTGCGGCGCTTCTGAATAGTTCGACCGATGTGAGCCCGAACCACTTCCTCAGATTTTGGAGCCACGAGTGTCTTCTCCTACCTGGCCCTCGCTTACTGTCTATTTTTCCCTGGACAATCAATTGCAGTAGACGGTACTTATCGTGTCTCAATATGTGGCCTAGATATTCAAGCTTTCTTTGTTTAATTGTATTCACGATTTCTTTCTCCTTTCCGATTCTTTGGATTACCTCTATGTTGGTGACATGTTCGGTCCAGGATATACGAAGAATGCGTCGGTACACCCACATTTCGAATGCTTCTAGTTTTCTCGTGAGCGTCTCCGTCAGCCTCCAGGCCTTCACACCATACAGTGAGATCGGAAAAATGTAACATTTAACTAGACGTACTTTTAGGGGAAGAGACAAATCCCTGCTTATGAGGAGCTTTTTCATATTGCTAAGTGCTGCTCTAGCTCGTTCTATTCTCGCCTTAATTTCTGTGGCCTGTTCCCATTTTGCATTTACGTTGGTGCCAAGGTACACATAAGATTCTACATGGTCAATTAGTATGTTACTTATCCGTAACTGTCGAGCAGGCTGTTGCTTCCTGCTTATCAGCATCCACTTTGTCTTCTTGAAGTTGAGGCTCAGGCCGTATTCCTCACTAACTGAATAAACTCTTTTCATTACCTGCTGTAATTCGTCTATGGTACTGGCAAGGATCACCGTGTCGTCTGCATATCTTATATTGTTCGTTAACTCGCCGTTTATTTTTATGCCCTCATTTGCATTTTCCATACATTTGTTAAATATTTCTTCGGAATAAATATTGAATAGGAGTGGGGATAATATTCACCCCTGACGGACACCTCTTTTGATCTGCACACTTTCATTGAGTTCGTTGCCAATTTTTGCTCTTGCTGTTTGACCCCAGTATAGGTTTGCCACAATTCGAATGTCCTTGTCGTCAATACCTGTCTTTCGCAGAATATCTATCAATTGTTCATGATTGACATTGTCAAATGCTTTTCTAAAATCCGCAAAGCACAAATACACGTCCTTATCAACGTCTCTACACTGCTGTATAAGCACCTGGAGAGCCAAAATTGCTTCTCTAGTTCCAAGTGCTTTCCGAAAGCCAAACTGCGATCTATCAATATTTGACTCACATTTATCATATATTCTTCTATGAATGATCTTAGTGAACGCTTTAGTGACATGATTGATCAAGCTTATAAGCCGGTAGTCATCACAGATCTGGGCATTTGGTTTCTTCGGGATTGTAATAAATGTTGACTGCAGCCAGTTGTCCGGGATTTTACCGCTATTATATATGTTGTTAAAAAGTTCAACTAGATTATCAAGGAACTGTTTGTCTGATTTACATAGGATCATTAATATTTCGCAGGGTATATATATATATATATATATATATATATATATATATATATATATATATATATATATATATATATATTATATCTGTAGGAATAACATCTTATTACACCCCTTATGATTCCATTCTATTCTATTACATCCCACCTCAAACAGATGAGTTTTGTAACAGGAAAACTTTGCAATTATTATCCATGAAAACAAAGGTTTGGTTAAGGAATTATAACTAAAAACAAAGTAAGCATTGAAAAAGGGATTTTAACTCCACAACTTACATTATGTGGCGTTATTCCTGGACCCAAATTTTAAGGCAGTGAAATTCCACAGTGAAAAGATTATCTGGATTAAAACAGCGCAAGAAAACGTCGAAGAACTGACGGATCCTCGGCGTCCACAAACTCCACGTCCACTTCATCTTAAACGATGATCTTTAACGAATTTAAGGATATTAATAAAACTATACTTGCGGCGAAAGACTTAACCAGATGTGAATATTTTAGAGTTTCGGAAAAATTGCAGAGATACTTTTACTAAACAAAGAGCAACTTAAGGAAAACGTTATTTAACGCTTTTTTTTTGTTCAGATTAAGCCAACAGAGTATGCAGTCCATATAACTAAATTTTTAGAATTGGTCTAAAAGATGTTTAAATAGATACTCAGCCATTTTTGCATGGACGACATTTTCATCTTTATTCTGGGCGTCCGAGTAATGTGATTAGGCAATACAAAAATTATAAGAATATTTGTTCCAACGAAGGCGAGGTTTTTGCCTTGTCTAAGTCCAAGTTCACTGCCTTTACATAAACACGCACATAACCTTGAAACCGGTCTTCAATGGAGTTGCAAAACATTGATCTGAATAAAGGTAGATCTCATTGAACCTATTTTGTGTTGAAAAAAATACGATAATTCAGTGGCGTAACACAACGAGAAATAATTAAGGAATTTTTTAATTACAACACATAATTTGTTATTCTGGATATTAGCAGATCATCATACTATAACTAATATTTTAATATATTTCTAAACGTTTCTAATATATTTTCTCTTTTACGTCCTCTTTACAATGCCCCATCAACAGTTCTTAATTTATCCCAATCCTCATATAAATTTGCCCTTCTAAATAACGCCGAACATCTAATCGAAACTATTTTCAAATCAAGACAAAATAAATTTTACAACAATACAAAGAACAATAAACCCAACTGTACCTAGACTACGTATATAACTCTTCCATATATAAAAGGTTTTTTGAACAACTAACGAATCTTTTAGTCAAACATAACATAACAGTGGCTCACAAAGGCAACAACCTTTTAAATAAATATTTCACTAACCAAAACTCAAAAAATCACATGATATTTACGAGATACCATTTATTAACTGTGAAGGTGTCTATATTGGGCAAACCAGTCAACTGTATCAATCCAGAATTCGTTCTGGCAAAGATGACAAGAACAACATCACTGCGCTCACAAAACATGAAAATGAGAAGAAGCAGAAGCAGAAAATTTTAAAAACCGAACAAAACGCAAAGAAGAATCTGATCTACGTACAAAAACCAGCGTAATTATAATTGGCAATTAATTTTTTGCGAAAGCTCAAGCTTAACTAATCAAAGCTGTAGCAAAGCTATTCCTGAAATCTGTAAATCTTTTACACACACATATATATATATATATATATATATATATATATATATATATATATATATATATACGAGGATAATATTGATATTAAACTAGCCTTTGATAGATGGCGCTACTTGATACAGAAGTGGTTTCTGTGTTGACATTTGCCATTCATGACATGACGTCTGTCAAAATTTTAAGTTTTAAAAACAATTAGTTTGGTTTTTACAGCCGTCAAAAGCAAGAAAATTTTGTGTTTTCGGAGAAATGGAAAAAGTCGAGTATCGTTCGGTGATTAAGTTCCTCCACAAAAAGTGTAAAACGAATGTGCAAATCAAAGCCGACCTGCACGAAGTTTATGGTGAGGTTGCACCTTCGTTAGCAACAGTAAAATTTTGGAAAGCTGAATTTGTTCGAGGTCATACGAGTGTTTTTGATGATGAGCGTCCCGGGAGGCCAAATGAAGTCACCACGCCGGAAATGATCAACAAAGTCCATGACATGATTATGGCAAATCGTCGAATTAAGCTCCGCGAGTTAATAGAGGTCCTAAACATTTCCTACGAACGCGTACACAACATTATTCACCATGACATGAAAAAGCTATCCGTGTTATCAAATGCAGAAACGTGTGACCACTTCAGAGACGCTTGTGGCGATGATACGGCGCGATCTGAAGGATTTTTTTCGCAGATTTATCACCGCTGATGAAACCTAGGTGCATTATTATACACCGGAAACTAAAGAACAGTCGAAACAGTGGCGCAAACGCGACGAAGGACCGCCGAAGAAGGCAAAGAGTGCACATTCGGCCGACAAAGTGATGGTGACTGTTGTCTGGATTGCGAAGGGCATCATCCACATCGACTACTTGGAAAAAGGAAAAACAATTAATGGTAAGTACTACGCAGCATTATTGAATCGATTCGATGCCGAATTGCTTCGAAAACGCCCCGGTTTGGAACGCAAAAAAGTGCTCTTTCACCAAGACAATGCACCGGCTCACCGATCGGCCGTCGCCATGGCAAAATTACACGAATTGGGCTATGAATTGGTTGAACACCCACAGTATTCCCCAGATCTTGCCGCCAGCGATTTTTTCCTGTTTCCCAACCTAAAAAAATGGCTCGGAGGACGCCATTTCGCAACAAATGATAAAGTCGTCGCTGAAACGGCCTATCTTGAAGAGCTCGAGCAAAAGTACTATTCGGATGGGATAAAAAAATTGGAAGATCGTCTTACTAAGTGTATCGAGCTTAAAGGAGACTATGTTGAGAAATATATCGATTTAATTCCAAAAAACTTGTTTTTTCTATCAAATGCTAATTTTATATCAATCCACCCTCGTATATATATATATATATATATATATATATATATATATATATATATATATATATATATATATATATATATAGATATATATATATATATATATATATATATATATATATATATATGTATATAAAAATTTATTTACTTTTACTAAATCTTTCTTCATTGCTGTTAGCTATTGTCTTCTGGATCTTCCTCTGCCTCTCGGTCTCGTCATTCCTATTTTTAATACGATCTTTGAAACTCTCATGTAATGCATTCTTTCTACATGGCCAAGCATTTTATTTGTTGGCATATACTTTAAGCTGTTATAAAATGACTATACATGTCCAGTATTTCGCTACTCTCCGTTGTCTTTAATTGTGTGTATCCTGTGTATCCTTTATATCTATCCTGTGTAATATTTCTCTTCCACCCATATTGAAATATTATTTTTTGAATCTTTGTTCAATATACACAGTTTGCATAAGTACAATGTGACCGTGTTTTTGATATTTCAAAAGAGCCTCTTTGGTCGACATAATATTAACCGTAGACTCTCGTCGAGTCTAGTGGTAACTGGACATTGTCAACATCTATATCATAGGTATGGCGAATGCACTACGATGGAGTTTAGTGGTCGTCTTAGTGTTGTGTATTGTCTGTCTTTGAAGATCGCTATCTCTTATCACTTCATTTAACTCATGCACAGGTCTTTTGCATGTTATTTCTGTAATTTGGTCGATCCATCTTGTTGGGGATCTTCTTCGCGATATTTGGCCTTCTACCTTTCCTTAGATAATAAGTCTTTTCATGTTTTCTGTGTCTGCTCTCATAACATATCCAAAGTATTTTAACGGTTGGAGATAATCTTTGCTGGAGAACCGTTTGCTGACCCCTAGTTCATTTTAAATTGAATTATTTATCCTGTGATCAGTCCACGGATTTCCCACGTAAGATCCAAGATTAACATCTGTATGTCAGTATTAGATAAATTAAGCAGATCAACATAATTTTTAGAGTTCGTAAAATTTGAACGTCCTTCCATATTTGGCCACATCTACGTTTTATTTCTCTTTGTAGTCACACTGTATTTGTGATCAATGACCCCAGATATAAGTATGAGCTCACAATCTTAAACAAGAAGCTCACAACTTCAAACTGGTCAATCGTGGTTATATGTAGATAATTGTTGTGTAGTCTATCCAGTTTCATGATCTTTGTCTTTGATATGTTTAGTCTGCAGATCAAATATTTGACTTGCGTTTTCAATCAGTTATATGAGATCAATTAACTCGTCTTGACTTTTTGCAAGAAGGACTGTATCGTCTGCAAAACGTATGTGGTTTATTTTTCAGCCATTTATTGAGATGCAATTTTTCCATCCTTTAAACTCTCTTCTCATAATATGCTACCCATAACATCTTAAATAAATATGGAGACAGTATACATCCCTGTCTGTCACCTTGTTCTAGATGGAATTCGTTTGAGAGCATGTCAAATACTTTAACTGTTAGAGTAGTGTGTGTTTATACAGGAAATGCTTAATAGAGGAAGATACTACGATGCATGTCTTACGTGAATGTAAAATGATTCTTATATAAGGAAAGAATATGTGATGATATAAGAAGAAAATACAACAAATATTTCTTTTTTTTTTTTCAATGAAAACTGATTTCCAATGTTATTTTACTGTATGTTGCGTTTTTTTATTTGTACCTATATAAGATTTAATAAATTATTTATCTTGAATGTAAGATTCATTTTTAGTGGTCTCAATTGTTTTTTCGAATTTAAGTTTTTTTATGCTTCCAATAATATGAATAAAATTTGGCACGTCCCCTTAAAAGACGCTACTGAGAAGCTTCCTTGGAACCTGTGTTTTATTTGGCAATCAATGTAGTTGCGTTTTTACGCCTCGACACTATATCTTATAATTTTTGTGCAGACAGCTATCCGCTTTTTGGTATCAATTTATTAAAAATGTAAGTAAAAAATGTTGCAAACACAATATGATAATCTTTATTAAAACCAATTGCAATAGTTACGTTCGGGTAGTTTGAGATTGTTAATAAAACGTGAATGTTAGTGATCGATGTATATCTACTTATTGGTAAGACCATTTTTTAAATTTTCCTTAAAAAAAAAAGTCAAAAATTATTATTGTTATGTTTAATTTTATTTCGAATGTTTTTTTTTTAGTGAAAATAAATAATTAAATATAATATTTCTTTTCTGCCATTATACTAAATTCATGGAATTAAATTATAACAAAAAACTATTAATATGTTACAAAAAGATTGGTCAAAAATTATATCACGATTTTTAGGGATAAAATAGGTCGATTTGGCCTAACTTAATGTAAAGTGCACCCAGAAAAAGTTACAAGGTCTTAAAATTACAAAATAAAACCGAATTTTTTAATATTGCTCTAAAATGGATTAAAATTTTTCTATGAAAATTTATATTATACTCGTATGTTAGCATGTCATGGGCAATAAAATCGACGTAGCGAAAATTTTTGTTTCTTGATTTTTCTAGATTTTAGGGGGTCGCTTAACCCTGGTCTTTCTTCTTGTTCTTCTTCTTCCTCTTACCCGGCGTAAGACACGGGTCTCACGCCGGAGATGGAATTCCATTCTTTTTTTCTATTTTTAATATATTCATTTATACACTGTACGTTAGATTTTTTTCAAATCTCTTTACTTCTCTTTCGATCTCTTAGCGTATTTACTGTAATTTTTCTCAATACTCTCATCTCTGCCGTTTCCAGTAGCCTTTGCGTTGTGACTATGTCGTCTCTTGTTTCTGAGGCATATGTCTTACACTGGCTTTATAAATTCTTGACTTCATCTCAGTGTTAATGTGTCTGTTTCGCCATATAGTGTTATTAAGGCATCCTGCCAGTCTATTTGCTTTTTGTACTTGATCTCTCACTTTTTTGTCCACGTCTCCATGGCTGGACAGTGTAATTCCCAGATATTTTATTTTCATAACTTGTTTAATGCCATCAATTTCTGTTTTACATCTGGTTGGTTCTTTGCTGACTACTATTGTTTTAGTTTTCTAAGATGAAATTGAAATGTTAAATTCTTTTGCTCTTATGTTTTATGATTTTGTTTAAATCTGTGGACCAGTCTTTGCAGACTATTTTCATCTTGGGCTATCAATATTGCGTCGTCTGTGTAACAGAGTATTTTTATTTCTTTGTTTCCAATTCTGTATCTTCTTTGTTACCGCGTTTGATGATTTCATCCATGACTAAATTGAAAAGCATGGGGCTCAATGAGTACCTTTGTTTTATTCCGCTGCCTATTTCTATAGGCAGTGGAATCTATATTTCTTCTGTCTCTTGTCCATCTATTCTGACTTCCATTTTGTTGTATTGGTAGATGTTTTCGATAATTTTTATAATATTTAGGGGAACTTCTCTATTATACAGAAGATGGATTACATCTTTGAGTCTTACTGTGTCAAACGCTTTCTTTAGGTCAATCGGACACAGAAATGCTGGTCTATTATACTCTAGTGATTTCTCAGTAATTACCTTTATAACGAACACTACATCTGTACACGATCTTCTACTACGAAAACCCTATTGTTCATCTGCTAAACTTATCCTCTGATTTATTAGAACTTGTAAAATTTTAGTTTTAGCGTAGTATTTAACAAGCTTATACCTCTGTAGTTTTCTATCTGGTTTTTATCTCCTTTTTTAAATAGTAGAATTAGTTCGCTCGTTCTCCATTCTTCCGGTATTTTATTGTGTTTTATAATTTTATTAATTAATGTTGCTAATTGTTTTGTCGTTGCTGCTCCACAATATTACAGTAATTCGTTTGGTATCCCGTCTTTATCTGCTAATTTTCTGTTCTTCAACTTTTCAAGTATCTTGAGAACTTCCTGTTCATTTATATTGTCCTTCATTTAAGGTAATTTCTGGTGTTTCAGGTTGTAGCATCGTTTGTTCTTTCTCTGCACAGAGCTTTTTTAGATAGTCAATCCACGTATCCTTTTCTATGTGTTTTGGTTCTATTAGATCCTTTACCTCCGTTCTTTGACCTCTTTTTAAGCGCCATATTTCCTTTTGCAGACCATAAAGAATTGTAAAAAATAGCAAAAATTGCGCCACGTTTATTTATTTATTATTACACCTTTATTAAATCTGAGTTTATTTGCGGCAAAACACAAAAACTAAATACGAGAGCTGCAATTTTTGCCTTTAAAACGCATTTTTGTCGATAGGACACTTATATCAAAAGATATCAAAATTTCACCGAAGAGCTGATACAAATTTTATTGAACATTGATTTTTCGCGCGTAACTGACATTCAAAATCGCCATTCGAGAGAACGGTTCATTCTACACGAAATATTTTTTTCTACGGCGTACACATTCTTGGTAAATCAATTTTTTTGCATTTTTCCCCCCTACGAGTGGTTTTAGGGGGAAGCCCGGGGGTGAAAGTGGTAAACCTGGGGTCCGAAAATTAATATTCTCGGCAAAATTCAGCTTGTTCGTATGATTTTTATGGATCAACTGTCTGAAGAATGGACTATAACAGCAGTTCAATAATTACTTTCTCCAGACCATACCAAACATATTGGATTTTGTGATTGGCTTTTAAAAGATAAGAGACAGGACGTAAACTTTATAAACAATATTTTATTGACTGACGAAGTTAAAACAGAATTGAGTCAAACACAAATGACAGTTTTCGGGCAAGAAGCAGCTGTCGTTTTGAAGTTGTGTGATCGCATCATAGAGGATAATTGCAAATCAAATTTTGGTCATTATTCCACCAGTTATTGGTTGTTACAAACTCTGCGCCAAAAGAATATTTTTGCCATTTGTACTGTATGACAAAATAGATTCAATAGTCCTAGCTTCTCTGCTGATAAAATAATGAAAAACCATGGACGTGGTACTACAGAAAAAATAATCAGCAATGATAGGGAGATAATTATGACAAACCTGTAATAATGGCATCAAATTATATAAGAATTGGGACGACCGAGAAGTGTAAACTATGGGACAAAACAAACAAGAGCTGTATGGGATCAAATAGGCCACAGGTAATAAAGGATTATAATTTGTCAATGGGAGGTGTTTACAAATTCAATTTCTTACTAACATTGTACAGGACCTTTATTAGATCACGCAAATTGACGTTGCGAATGTTCACACATGGTATAGATTTAGCCTGTACGAATGCCTGGCTAGAATATAGCAGGCAAGCAACAAATTTGCAAATACCAAAGAAAAGAATCTTAGATTTGGTGCATTTTCGCGCAGAAATTGCTGAAGTTCTTTTAGCTTTAGAAAAAACAGTCAATAAAAAAGAGGATGACCACTTTCGATAAGGCCTGAACCGAAACCACCTAAAAGAAAAATATCATTGAAGTACGACCAGTGAAGGAAGTAAGATTGGACAATGTAAGACATTTACCTACTGTTAATAAATCGAAAAATGCTTCGCGTTGCAAGAAACATGGATGCAAGGAAAAAACTCGTATATCTTGCATCAAATGCAAAGTATATTTATGTTTGGCCAATATTAACAATTGTTTTATGGAGTACCACAGTTTATAAATTATGTATAATGTGCATTGAATAAATATTATTATTGTTCTCAGTATTTATTTTTTCTCTAACCCACAGTATTTTTACCCCGTTATCACAAAGTGTCCTCATGTGTAGACATGCTATTTTTCAAAAATGGAAAAACTTTTTGACTTGGAACAAACTCCATACATCTTAAATAAATTCAAATAACCAATATTTATTTGGCGAAAGGGTTAATTCAAATTTTTGTTTTAGGTTTCAGAAAGTTTTACTTGGAATATGTGCGATTAATATTATTATAGTAAAATCTATATTCCTAACATCTCTCAATTATAATTTAGATGAAGGTATGTGTATTTAGGAATATGTATATTTAACTCAAAGAAAAAGTAAAATTAACATAATTGAAATTTCTGAAATACAAGCCATAGAGAAACATTGTTGCTAGCTTACGTTATAATTTTTTCATTTTAATGGCACTGGATGCTGATTTAACCATTTTGCAAATTGTAAACGTCAGCTTATAACCAGCCCCAGTATAAAGCTACAAGCCTGTTAACAACTGCTTACAAAATACTAGCAAATATTCTCTACGAAACGCTACAAGTTTACACAATGGGCATAATTGGAAAACACCTCCAAGAAAATCAACAATTAAGCATATTTAGTCAATACGAAAGATCTTCCAAAAGACATTAGAACTTAACATTAACACTTGTCACCTATCCGTCGAATTCAAGGACGCGTACGACAATCTCAAGAGAACAGTACTATACCAATCAATGCGTGAGTTTCGTATATCGGAAGAACTAACGAAGGTAAATGTGTCTAACTTAACAGCAAGTGATAAAATACATAGAGAGAATTCTAAAAATTTTGAGACAAAGGATGGACTTAGACATGGGAATGCGCTGGCTTGCCTTGTATTTAATATTGCCTTGGAAAATTACTACGGTAATATTTACAATGGATCGATACAAATCTTGGCATATGCTGATGACATCGATATAATAGGATATAGTAGGCGAAATGTTGAGCAATATTTTGTAGTCTTTAAAATAGCGGCGAAACAGGTTGGTCTAGTCATATGCTGATGAACGTGAACTTTTTTACAGAAAAACGTTAACTTTTTTACAGTGTAAAAAAGTTCACGTTGTACCTAGTAATACAGCTTGAAAGTTTTTAATATTAGAATATTAAGGATTTTTAAAGCGTCCTGTGAAAATGTTATTGTGATTCATTCGTTAAATAAATGTTTGTTTTTTTTTAAGCAATTGTGGCTCCATTCAACATGGTGCTAGTTTTGTCTTATTCGAAGATTTTTTACTTATTATTTATTTCAATCTAAGCATATATACAGGGTGTTGTGTACCGAAAGAAAAATCTACCTTACTTTTTGCCAGGCAGGTTAAATAGTCAAGTGTACTTAGACTTTCTAGAGAATTAATTACCACCAACCTTAGAAGATTTACCCCTCGTCCTCAGACGAAGAATGGTGTACCAATATGATGGATGCTCTGCACATTGTGCACGTGCTGTTAAGGCTGGGTTCAACAATCACTATCCCAATAGGTGAATAGGACGAACTGAACCGATTTTTGTGGCCTGCTAGATCGCCCGATTTAACACCGTGTGACTACCACGTCTCGGGCAGATTCAAAGAACTTGTTTATCAAGTTCCAATCTGATCTCGAGTTCATTTAATGGAAAGGATTATCGAAGCAACTGACATTATAAGGGCAGAACTGAGGTTAAAAGTAACCACATCAGAAATACGATGCAGGGCAAGAGCGTGCATTATGAATGGTGGTTCTCATTTTGAACAACAATGACTGTTTTCTGAAGTTTATATACATACTTAATAAGGCATAATAAATGTTGCAAAGAGCATAATGTATCGTTGTTGTGTTTTACCTTTCTTACCCGTTTCATTTCTTAACCTTCTTAATGAAGGTTATTTTAAAATTGCATTAAGATTCAACGAAGGGTTTTTGAAATCTGAGCAAGTAATACGTAAGGCATTTTGTATGTCAATACAATAGACGAGCAGCCTTATTTTCGAATATTGACAAATTTAACTTTATTTTGGAAACCTTAACAGTTTAAGCGATACATTATTAGCAAAAAATTTTGCAAACGGCGTCCTATATTATCCCTTAAAAAATTTCCATCGACCTACCAAACACCCTGTATATATATATATATATATATATATATATATATATATATATATATATATATATATATATAGATTATTAATAATAAATTCTTTTGTAGGAGAAACATACACAAATCAAACCTTCAATTTTATCATAGTTGGTTCCGGTCCAACTGGAGCAGTAATTGCCAATAGATTGTCAGAAGTACCAGAATGGAATGTTCTTTTAATAGAAGCTGGACCAGTTCCTACCGATCTTACAGATATTCCAAGTCTTTGCGGAAGTTTTTCGTTTACCGATTATAACTGGGGCTATAGAGCAGAACGGCAGGAACATTTTTGCAGAGGTACCAATTTTTTTTTAAAGATTATGTCTCCTAGGCAAAGTTTTAAATACACTAGCCCAATATAGCAAAGAGCAATACTTCCCCTTCTTCATTGGATCTGTTGATAAAATAAATCTGTAAGATCTACTTCTGTAATTGGTTTGGAGGTATATCACATCAACTATCCCAGATTTGTCCACTGCTGAACGTAGGCCTCCTGTAAAAATCTTCACCCATTTCTATCATGAGCTTCTTGCATCCAACTGTAGTGATTCGCTTCATATCATTTGCCAACCTAGTCGGTAGTCGTCATCTGTTTCTATATGCCTCTTGTCTTGGTCATGATTCATCAATCTTTCTGCTCATCTATTATCCGTCATTCCGGGCCAAGCTCATTTAGCCCATTTATTCGACTTTTCTTTCTTAAATGTTCTACGTCATCCTTGGCAAATGCTTGAGTCACCACAGGATGCCGCGTCACCCTCTTTGGGAACCCTATAGTATATATATATATATATATATATATATATATATATATATATATATATATATATATATATATATACTATAGGGAGATTACAGATCCGTAAAAGACCAAATCCCCAATGAAGACCATGGTGTCTACGAGATACCTTGTTCCAGGTTGCCCACGTACATACGTAGGACAGACAAACCGACGAATCCTTAACCGTATTTACGAACATTCTCTATCAGTCAAACATTCCGATACCACTTCAGCCTTAGCCCAATATCATATTCAGACAGGCCACAAAATAGATTTCGAAAACGCAAAAACCATCGCTTCCATCCGCTCCTTAAAACTGTAATAAGCTTTAACTTTTTTGGCTCTTCTTCGATTATAGTTTTATATTATTTTAAATAAAAATTTTAATGTGGTTGGGACATAAAAAGGAAAGTTTTACCAAATTTCGTGAAAAAAAATTAAATTATTGTCCTTTAGGTTTTGTTTTTAGGTATATTTGTTTTACAATTGGTTATATTCTGTTATTACTTTTTTTTACTTTTTACCATTTTAAAGGCTTGGGCTCTGGCCTAGATGTGTAACAAAAAAATTACAGATGAATGAAGAAAATAGCTTCAGAACAATATTAAAAAAACTGCAGTTTAGAAATAAAAATCGAGCTATTTTTGTGTTTTTTGTAAACTATATTGCGAAAAAATTAGTATATTATCTAACAATCACACTCTTATCTGTTACAATATAATTTTGTAGGTTGTATTAACAAAACATTAAAATACAGTCATGGCAAAGTCCTCGGGGGAACCTCGATTATTAACTTTATGTTACACGTCCGAGGAAATCGAAGAGACTACGATAAATGGGCAAACCTAGGCAATCCGGGCTGGTCTTTTAAAGAGGTCCTTCCATATTTCCAAAAGTCTGAAGATTTTAATGTAGACGGAGGTGACGAAGGCTTTTATAATAAAGGAGGCTATCTATCGATCAGTGATGTACCTTTTAGAACAGGATTGGTCGATGCTTTGGTGAAGAGTGGACAAGAATCTGGTTATCCGTATGTTGATTATAATGGGAAAGAACAAATAGGGGTAAGAATAATTTGATGTTTATACGGAATAAGTAGTATTTAAGTAATGAAATTAAAATCAAATCAAATTAAACTCCTTTATACCTACTATCATATTAAATTCAAACATTATATTCAATAGAAGACGAGTTTTACATAGTATCGTTCACTACAGCCATTTGTATTAAAGCCTTTGTCTTTCCTTTTGTAAGTGTTTTTCTCCTAGTCAAAATATCTCTGTAATATTTTTGAAAATAACTTATTAATGACATATTTAAAAAATTAAATAATTTAAGGACATTATTTTCCAGTTACTTTTATTATTTCACATCACTTTTAACGTGTAATTGAAACATATCAATAAAAGTAATGTCTGTGGGAGTTTCTGTCAGTACTTCTATCAGGCGCGGCCCCCTGCGAATGGGGGATGCTCTCTGTGTATTCTTAGAACCGATAGCCAGAGGGTAGCAGGGATACCTGCCGTGGAACAAAAACTGACACCTAGCAGTAGGTATAAAATGCACACCCATGAAAATGGAGATTAATGATTTATGTTTAGGGTCGCTGCCTGGGGATCGTCAGGGCACGTCTGGAGCCGGCGCTGGACGTGACAGCATGCGGGACGTCGGTGGCAGGGTGTTGGGGAGGCGGGCCCCTGTCATACAATCAGCTACAGCCCAACAACAACAACCACAAGGGAGCCAAACAACAACAAGAGCGCCACTCGCTGAAGGTGCTGCGCTGGAACATCAGCCGGCGCTCACTCAAGCGGGACGACCGAGGCAGCGCATGAAATGGACTCTGTCCATAAATGAAAACATTTTGCGTTTCTATTACAAGGTGACGAACCTCGGTCGAGAAACGATCGGCTATCGACAACATCTGTATGCCGAATTTTGCAGGGAGTACCCAGAGATTCAAGTCTCTGAACAGCGAATAGCAGATCAATACCGGGTAATTATAAGAAATGATCTTATCCCAGAGACTAGACGCGATACCATCAAAAGCGAAGTCGAACGGGAGATTCATAACCAAGAGCTAGTTGTGGATCAAGTCCATAATGAAATCCCTAATGAGCAGATTCCTGAGCCTCTCATGCAAGAAACTCAACCTGTAAATACGCAGCAGGACAACAGCAAGTTGCACGATAGCCTGGTAAGAGAAATGGCACGTGCCGTACAAGAGTTTATTGGAACAAATCCACTTAGCAGACCACAGCTACCAAAAATAAACTCTTTTAAGAAACTAGGTGCGCTGTTACAATTTATGAACACTGAAGTCCTACCCAATTATATCGTGGAAGCTCATACGTTAGAATATTTGCATATGCTGATTTACTGTGCAGCAACAGCAATTGCTAATGTTATGGGCATTAAGATCAGAACACGACCGGGTACTAATATCGAAAGGACATATAACAGAGTTTCACCTTGGGAAAAACGGCTGCTTATTAAAATTGAAGCAATACGTAGGGACATTGGTCAAATCACGGAATATGTTCGAGGGACAACAAGTAGAAAAGTAATCAGAAGACTTGAAGAAATAATGATAACCACCGCAAGACACTCACAATATAATCCAGCAAACAACACAGCACAACAGTGCCTGGATACATTAAAACAAAAACTTTCCGTTTACTCGGGCCGACTAAGGAGATACAAAATTAGTAACAAACGAAAATCCGACAATATGCTTTTTGAGAATGCCGAGAAGGCGTTCTATCTGAAACTCAATTCTACTGCAGAAAGTGCCAATAAATCGTACCCAAGCCAAGAAGAAATCCATGAGTTTTGGGGAAATCAACTTTCCACACCAGCTACTCTTAACACCAATGCTGGATGGATTAAAGATACGGCGCACAACTGCCAACACTACATTACTGCTCCCTACGAACCCTTTACTACTGAAGAAGTTTCAAATATTATCAAAGAGCTTCATAACTGGAAATCTTCTGGACCAGACGGCATTCAAAACTTCTGGCTTAAGAAGTTCTGGAGTATTCATGAGAGCTTATCAGCATTAATTAATCACAGTATTTCTAATCCGCAGGAATACCATCTTTCCTAACCCAGGGAACAACTTATTTATTACCAAAAGATCAAAATAACACCCAAGATCCAACCAAATATCGCCCAATTACTTGTCTTCCAACTCTGTATAAATTGCTCACATCCTGTGTAGCCCGGCGTATCTACCAATACTGTGCTCTAAACAATATCATAGAGCCCCAACAGAAAGGGTGCGCTAAGGGTTCCATGGGTTGCAAAGAACAACTTATCATCGACTCTGTCATTTCTAACCAAACATATAGCAAAAAAAGGAATCTCTTTACTGCTTTCATCGACTACAAGAAAGCGTTTGATTCAGTACCGCATAAATAAATGGCTTGTAGATATATTAAAAATATATAAAGTCGATGATAACATAGTGACCTTTTTAAAACATATAATGTCAGATTGGAAGACAAAAATTCACCTCCAAATACCTGGTGAAAACAATATCGAAACTGAAAATATTGCAATCAACCGGGGCCTATTTCAAGGAGACGCGTTGAGCCCACTGTGGTTTTGTTTAGCGATGAACCCCCTATCCCAACTACTGAACTCAACTGACATAGGTTTTAGCATCAAAAATAACACTACTGTTGTGGCAAAGCTTAATCATCTATTGTATATGGATGATTTAAAACTATTGGCTTCTACTCGATGCCACCTGGATCAGATGCTGAAAACAGTGGAAAATTTCTCTAATGACATTAGTATGCACTTCGGCCTTGATAAGTGCCGTGTCTTAAATATAATTAAAGGAAAGGTTCAGTCCGGTGGATTCGATATGCAAAACGGCCAGAACGTCTAGGCCATGGGTGAAAATGATATGTATAAATACCTCGGAATAAAGCAAGCGCGGAAGATTGACCATAAGCAAATGAAAACTGAGATAACTACTGAGTTTATACGCAGGGTAAAACAGCTGCTTCGTTCAAACCTTAATAGTAAAAATTTGTTTAAGACACTAAACACCTATGTATGTTCCGCGCTTAGCTACTCATTTGGTATTGTCAAGTGGACAAAAACGGATATAGAAAATCTTCAGCGAAAAGTACGAACACACCTCACAAAGGCACAAAAACACCATCCTCGAAGTGCAGTAGAAAGAACGACATTACCGCGGTATTTAGGAGGACGAGGACTTATGGATATAAGTGAGCAACTAGGAAAAGACATTACTAATTTAAGAACTTATTTTCAGGTGCAGGCTGAGACATCTACTCTACATCGCGCGATTTGTGCAGTAGATGATACAACACCGATCAAACTGAGGGAACCAGAAATGCGCATAAACCATCTTACTAAGAACGAAAAAATGCGCACCTGGATGAGTAAACCTCTTCACGGGCGACATCCTAATGAGGTCAGTCAAGACCACGTCGACAATAAAGCGTCGAACTATTGGCTAACATCAGGAAAGTTGTTCCCTGAAACAGAGGGTTCATTACTCGCCATTCAGGATCAGGTTATACCAACCAAAAATTACCTGAAATATATCGTCAAAGACCCTAAGGTCCAAAATGACAAATGCCGATATGGATGTCAAGCTCAAGAAACCATCCAACACATTACCGGGGGTTGCCAGACATTTGCTGCAATTAAATATAAGGAACGGCACGACTCAGTAGAAAAGATCCTTCATCAAACTAGGACTTCTCCATACAAACCATCTCTTATATTATCAATACGTCGCTGAAAGTATACTTGAGAATGATAACTACAATCTATACTGGGACCGCACTGTACTCACAGACCAAACAGTGGCACATAATAGACCAGATCTCATACTAGTTAATAAACTAAAGAGACAAACAACATTAATTGATGTGGCGATACCCAACAACAATAATCTTCGGATCTGGAAATTCAAATACGAAGACAGTGGAGAATGGAAAGTACCAAGACAAATACCTATTATTCTCTCTACTACTGGAGTCATTCCGAAGAGCCTCCTAGAAAACATAATAAAGCTAGGTCTGAATGAACATCTCTACAAGACCATGCAGAAAGCTGTACTTCTCTCAACGTCCAGATGTGTACGAAAATTTTTGGGAGATACTCCAGCATACCAAGTCACCTAGGGCTCGATAATACGGAAAGAGTCCCACCAGAGCTCAATCCTTTTGATACCGTAGGTATCTGGGATGAGTAAATTTTCCCCTTAGAGGGAGTGAGAGCCGTATGGCTAAATCTGGGAAAAGTAATGCACATGTAACTGCACCACTTTGTCGTCCCAATCAAATAGTTAACTGATAAAAAGGGACTACAAAAATATCGAAGCAACTAGAAAATTAAAATATGAAACAAAGCAGACGAAGAATATGCTTGTTTAGACATTTAAACAATGACATAAAAAAATATTAGGTAGATTCAAGATTCAAGATTTATTTAACTACGTTTACAAATTTTACATTTGTTTGTAGCAAGTCAATTATATGTATAAGTAAAAAAGATAATATATAACATACACAAAATACAATAGGAGATGAAAATACATTAATGCGCATAACATAAAATAAAACATAAAATATACAAAATAAGACATATACCAACATAGTGAGTACATCCATGTTCATGTTACTTCCTTGAAGCGATCAAAGCCTTTACTAACAGAGTAAAAAGCAAATCTCAAAAGGTATCTTTTCAGACTTACTTTAAATTTTTTCATCGAAAGTTGTTTTAAATCGTTAGGTAGGACATTGTATATATTATAGTCAATTGAGTTTTTTTGTGTTTACTCAAACGATACTTAACTGTTCTGATGTTATTTGCACCTCTTGTGCTAAAGTTATGTAAGTCAGAGTGTTTAATTAAAGTATCAGCGTTATTTTGTATTTCTAAATTAACGCTGTATAGCCATAATGTTGGCAAGGGCATTATCTTATATTTAATAGCTAACTTGTGCAATTATTCTTATTGCTTTTTTTTGCAATTTAAATATTGTTAGGGCATTGCAAGAATTTACCCACAGAATAGCACCATAGCTTAAAAATGAATGTAAAAGAGAAAAGTACGTTATTTTCAAGGTATCAACACTTTCGTAACAAGTTTTAATTGTCTGAGTAAAAATAAGGTACTACAAAGTTTACCTTTGAGATGGTCAATACGGTTATACCAAGTCAATGTGTTCAACTGTTATGCCCAACAATTTGACATTATTTTTTTTAACACTCTATATAGTTATAGCTATTAATAACGAGTTGTTAGAATTGTTTTTTGTACATTTCCGACAATGATTCTGTTAAATATTCTCGAAAGCTCAGTCAATCGCCTATATGAGTTTAAATACAGTGTCAGACTAATCAATGATAACAATAATCAGAGCTGCTGGCAGAAAACGTATTTGTTTAAAAAAATATTTTCAACAAGGCAGGGTTTTTCAATTAACTGAAAAATATTTTGTAAAATGCAGAAAATAAAAAATAAAATTTTAGCAAAATATTTTCAATTAACAGCTATTCTGAAAATACTCAAATTAAATCTGTACCTAAACAAATAAAATGGAAGTATTATACTTTATGCAAATATGGAAAATAAAGTAGTATATATATTGCAACTAATGCTGTTATGAATTATTTTCCATTTAATCGTGTCGAGTCTTTTTGACCTATTAAAAAATATTTTTTATGTTTTGGTATATATGAACTCCTAATAGTATAATAAAATAATAAAAAGGGCTTCTGGAAATGTTCGGCTACGACTTAAACTACAATTGACTGACAAGCGTAATGTATAAAGTAAATTTCTTAAAAAAGCGTAATGGATAAAGTAAATTTAAACAGTTAAAATAACATTCAAATCACAACATTCGCGAAGAACAGAAGCTAAAAAGTTAATAAAAATACATTACTCCAAGGAATTAAGCGAAAGGACATTGCAATAGCCAGGTATTTAACAAGTTTTTTCATTATAATAAACCTATAGTAAGCAAACTTATATTCTTTGTCTTCTGGAGAAATTTCGTCGTTATCTTTTAATTATTGCGTCAAAGATAGCGTCCGATATGGATGATCGCGACAGTGAGAGCGAAAAAACCAAGTTTACTTATTGCAAAACTAAGAAAATAAGCACAATAATATGTGTAAAGTGTGGAAAAGCCTTCCATAAATCATGCACGGCACGGGATTGGGCCGGAAAACTTCAAATTTTAGATGAAACGCGTGTGATTTGTTGTGATTCTAACATAACCTTAAATAGTGGAGATGGCATGGAAAATACGATCATTCATCTGCTAAATGAACTAATTTGTGAGTTAAGAAGTAAAAATCAAATTCTAGGGGAACATAATAAACTGCTATGGGAAAACATATAAAGCATAGAGAAAAAGTTAACAAAAAATTCCATGGAGGTAAAAAATGCTGCAAAAACTAAGAATAACAATAACAAACCATTAATTTTAAAAGAACAAAATGATTTGAAATAGACTACAAGGTCAGTTGACGCAGTCACAGAACAGCCACTTTGTTCTGTTGATTTGTCTAAGCTGCCACCTAAACCAAGAATATCAAGCAGTTCAATTGCACCCGTGACGCCTGTTAAAGATATCAACCGTCCGCTGATTGAAGATGAAAATGATAAATGGGAAAGATCCACTCCAGGGAACCAATGAGAATGCGGGAAGTATCCTGCGTTTGGCCACAAAACATATGGCGATTTTCCTGTCAGGTTTCGATCCAAAAACGGAAGCTAAGAAAATACTTAACTATCTAAAAGAAAGAAAACTGGATGAAAAGGTTATCTGCAAAAAAATGAAAACCAGGATAGACAAGTACAAAAGTTCATTTAAAATTACCGTTCCAGAACTTAAAATACCTCATTTAATGCAGCAAGAATTATGGCCGAATGGTGTAATTTTTCGGGGTGACCCGAAGAACAAATTAATCCATACTGGACCAGCTAAACATAAAGAAAAGACTAAGAACACAAATATCAGAGGAAATAATAAGCTATTTTGGACATGTGCTTCGAAGAAATGGTCTTGAAAAACTTACCATCCAGGGAAAAGTAGAAGGCAAAAGAAATAGAGGTAGATCTCCCACACGATACACGGACCATATTGTTGCTACCATTGGCGCTCCATTGTCAGAATGTGCTAGAATGGCAGAAGATAGAAAAACGTGGAGGAACATTGGGAAATTTAGCTAATAGCTTCATGATATCACGATACCTGCATCAGGTCAACGACTAAGAAGAAGGTGTAATTTTTAACCATGTTCAGAATGTGCAGAAGCATCCCAGTGTCAAAAGACAGTCTACGGCACACACCCAAAGAAATTTTCAGTAATCCACTTAAATACGCAATCAATTACAACAAGTATTGATGCCATTAATTTTATTCTAGATCATGATGAATGCTTTGCTCTTTGTTTAACTGAGCACTGGAAAACAGAAGAACAACTGTGGGACTACAATGTGCGAAATTTTAAACTGATCTCTTATATTGATCTCGCATAATTGTAGAAGGAGTTTACAGGAGCATGGTGGCAGTGCGGTATACATCAAAGACGTTTATTGCAAAAGCCCGGGAAGATATTTCTAGTTCATCAGAAAGAACGGTGTTTGAGTGTTCCGCTGCAGAGGTGCAAATTAATAAGAAGAAGATTGTAATCCTATCCATCTACCGAACGATAGACCCACAAGTTTTAATAAACAAATTAGACCAAATACTTTGTGATTTAGTTGACAAGGACTCTATCATTTTTCTGGCTGGTGATTTTAACTTAGATATGCTGCTTGAGGGTGCGAGGTGGCCAGACACATTAAAAATGTTTGTGAGCTCCTTTGATATTAAACCTTCCATCAAAGACTATACACGCATACAAGGTAACAAAAAATCCTATATAGATAATATTTTTACAAATCTTGACATATGTATTTGATTCGCTTGTATTCAATCCCCATACATCTGATCATACTGCTCAAAAGGTAAAATTTGAGTCAAATATAATAAAAAAACAAATATTTAGCAAGGAGAATAAACGTTTTTTTAAATTCATGTTAGGTAATGTAGACTGGGTATCTGTTTTTGAGACATTAGATGTAGATAATCAGTGGGATGCTTTTATGAGTATAGTTCAGAAAATTTTTATAAAATGTTTTCCACTCAAAGAGATAAATACAGCAAATAAAAAAAATCAAAAAAGTACTTTAAAAATGATGATATAAAACATTGTAAATCTAGGCTTGATGTTTTGTTTACACTGTCTACCAATAATGTTGATTATAAAGATATTTACAGGACAGAAAAACGCAAATACAATTCTTTACTCACTCAATCTCGAAAAAATTGTTATAAAGAACGAATTGAAAATAGCGAAAATAAAACTAAAATGGCTTGGCAATTGGTAAAAGAGATTAAGGGTAATTCCAAAAATCAAGGTAATTTTTGTTTGGAGGGTGACCCTTAGGTGCTTTCTAACGAAATAAATCAATTTATGGCAAATGCAGCGCCAGAAGCTGTAAATAAAATAAAGCATGTAAAAAATTTTTAAATTAATATCGAACAAACTAATCATTGCATGTTTTTAACTCCCGTTTCAGAGAAAGAAATAAGTCACATAATAAATAACTTAAAAAAACAAGCATAGCTCTGGTTATGATAAAATATCAACCAACTTAATTAAATATGTTTCATCAGAGATTTCTCTTCCTCTTTTCAGGCAAGGTAAATTTCCTCAAAGTTTAAAATTGGCAATTGTGAAGCTACTTCATAAAAAAGGTGATGTTACTAAGATGGAAAACTATAGAAATATAGACCAATAAGCCTTCTTCCATGATTCTCAAAAATATTCGAAAAAGCAATATATTTCAGACTACAAAACTTTTTTACTACTTTTTTAGTAGTTCACAGCATGGTTTTCTAGCAGAGAGATCTCTTGAGACAGCTACCTATGATTTTACATCAAAATTTTTAGAAAAACTGGAGGCAAAGATGAAAACACTAGGTGCTTTTTTGGACCTATCTAAGGCTTTCGATAGCCTAGATCATGTTCTTTTATTACAAAAATTACATCTTTATGGAATACAGGGACCGGAATTAAAATGGATAAAATCATTTCTCACAGATAGGTCGCAAAAAGTATGCCTGGAGAAAAGGGGATGTAAGGTTTACTCTGATCCTATCAATTTAAAATTAGGCATACCACAGGGGAGGGTCCAGGGGCCTTTTCATTTTTTGGTCTACATAAACGACCTTCCTAATGCGGTGGTTAGTAGTGTCTCAAACCTTCTAAATTTCGCTGATGACTCAAATGTGCTTTTCTGGGAAAAAACTTTAAAAACACTCCTCACAGTGGCAGAGCAAGTTCTAACCAAGGCTGAACAGTGGTTCAGTGGAAATCGGTTGTAGCTTAATACTGATAAGGCAGCTTTTGTCTACTTTAGAACCAGCCAGTCACGCTTGAACAGTTTCCAGATACAATTCATTTTCTATCACAAAACACGGAACCTGCTAGATCAGTTCAATTTCTTGGTATTCATATTGACCAGAATCTGAATTGAGGGGAACAAATACAAAATACAACAAAAAAACTGAATAGAGCCTGCTACTCATTAAGAGTATTAAAGAGCTATCTAGACCAGGGGATTTTACTATCAGTATATTATGCAAACTCTTATTCTATTATGCGATATGGAGTAATCTTCTGGGGTGCTGCAGTAGATAGCTCAACTGTCTTTATAGTCCAAAAAAAGGCAGTCCGTGTGATCTTAGGATTAAAGGCGGGAGAATCCTGTAGAGGCCGATTCAAATCACTCAATATACTCACTTTCTTAGCCATCTATATATTTGAATGTATTATGTTCCTTTTTAAAAAAGTTTCTTTATATTGTCACCTGCTTCCCAATCATGAATATAATACAAGGAGCCTTAATTTGAATTTGCCACTTCACAGATTGTCTATAACAGAGAGAAGTCCTTTGTATGCGTGTGTTAAATTTTATAATAGTCTACCATCTGACATTCAACAGGAAACACACTATAGAGCTTTTAAAAGAAAGGTTTTTCAACACCTAGTTGACATTGAGCCCTATATTGTGGCGGAGTACCTGGCCTATCCTTCTCCTTGAATCAGCATATAAAAATTTACTCCTCTCTACTCTATTAACAATTTAGTGCCAAAAAATGCGATTTTGTCAAATTTTCGCGTACACTGAAATAGGTATTTAAATATAAACATTTTATCTGTGAACCCAAGGATGCATGACTGGACCATCATAATATGGGTAAAAAATACTCGACTAGTATATTGGCTTTCATTGAGCAATTTTTTAATAATACATTAAAACAGATAAAAGTAAATAAACCATACGTAAATTAAATGTTCTTTACAAATAAATGCATTGCACTTGGCACAAATGCGTTCGCATTTTCGATCCATTTTTGATAGACACATGAATCATCGTTTTTTCTTTTGTTGACAGTCGAGCCCTTACCTTAATTGTAGTTACCAATTTTCTCAAGATTTGCAAATTTATGATCCATTATGTTAACACCTTCTTTTCTTTTTATATAAAAATGTATCATTTTTGGTTTCTTTTTTTCTGTTTTCACAGCTTTATTGTTTTGGGTACGTAACTCACCAATGTAATATTTTAGCAAAATCTAAAAGAAGAACAATTTACACGTCTTTCCTTGTTTGTTTTCATTTCTTTTGGAATATCTCTTTTATTTTTTCTAATGGTTCCAACTGCACTAATTTTCAAGTCAGCGCTTGTAAATACAATTTTGAACTACTAGATTTCTGGATCTATGGCGTATTGAACTTATTAATTTATTCACAATATTTAAGCTCAAATTACTTTGAATTTTATCATCTATCTGTCTTACAGTTATATTTTGTCATCAATAGCATATCCACTTTCTGATTCATATAGCGATAAGAACTTAATACCATGCTTGGCTGGCTTACTAGGCTTATATTGGATAAATCCACATTTACCACGAAAGCCAAGTAATTGTTAATTAATTGTTATATCAATTTTTGATATTATTACAGTTTTACACTGATTTATAAACATATTCCACACAGAGCAATTGTCAAATAGCTGTCAAAGTGTGGATACGCATTTTTAAATACTCTGCATTTTAACGTTATAAACAATAGTAAACTAAAGGAAGAAAATTTAAAAGCCTTTATTCCGGGTCACTTATTAGAGAGCAAGGGTTTAAATCGGGATATTAATACTCAATTTGATACTGTATATTTACAGGAAAATATTGAATCCCCTTCACGTATCTTAAATATTAAACGAATGCATAACAAAATTGAAAAAAATTTTACAATTGAGTATATTGAAAAACGAACTGTTATTGTAGCTTTTGAAGATAATATTCCGCCACGGTATGTTATTATAAATTGAGTTTTTTGTCCAGTCGAACAATTTGTAGGTAGGGTTACTCAGTGTTATAGGTGTTTGAGGTACGGTCACATTTTAAAACAAAAAATTAAAAATATGATCAAAAATAAAATTTCTTTTATAAAGGCCAAGTAAATTAATGAAAACTCAGAGGCTCTAGTCTAAAATAAGTTTTCAATTTTATCCAACTACATACGTTAAAAATTTTCCTAATATTACACAAAATAAAATGTTCCAATTTACTTCTAAGGCAGCTACGAGTACTAATTTTAATCCAACTTTTCGGCAAAACTCGAACAATTACTCAGTTCCTAACAAAAAGGGAAAAGCCAATTCTTCTCCTACTGTATCTTCCAGCTCTGTTCAGCCACCTCCCATGTTTAACTTCAGATTTGGACAATATCAACCTCTACCTGCTAATCCACCCCGTTCCTCTTCTCACAGTGGAGAAAGGGAGAACCAAGATATTGCTCGAGCTATAACTAACTTTGTAATTAGTTTTTTTTTTTAAATATACGCACATTGGACGATTTGAAATCATTAGATAATGAAATAATAAATCATGAAATTACTTCTGTATTGGAGGGTACAAAAAGGTTACATAATTTTTTCTGTCTTAAATAGATTTAAAATCATGCAATTTAATTGTAGATCTGATATCGCCAACAAAAACAATTTAACACATTTTTTAAATGACAATGATATTGATGTTGCCTTGTTGAGTAAGACATGGTTTAAACCCGATAAACAATATAATTTCAAGGATTATAAGATTGTTCTTCGCGACCGATATGGCGGTTACGCGGTAGTTGTGGCATGAGCTGTGTGACATGATGCGCCGTCTTATTGAAACTGTAGCGTTTTAAATTTTATAATACGTACCTGTTTGTTTATCTCGTCAGTACGCATAAAGATTGCCATAAAATTTGTTTTTGTCTTTTACGAAAATCCTTAATGCGTAAATTACGCTGGATATATTTTTTGTCTATGTGTTATTTCGACAAATTTAAAAGAGTGGTTTTTTTCGTTGAAAACGATTTGTTTACATTCGAGTCCCCTAATATAATATTGCAAGTCAGGTATACGGTTTTTCTAAGACGTATTAACTGAGAATATTTTTTTTGTCTTTGTTTACATTAATATTCCCCTATTCTCTGTGGTATTGTGAGGTAAAAAATTTCCAGTTACCCAATTTAAAAGTAGATGTTTCGAGATTATTTTTTGTCGGTTCGTTGCTAATAACTAGGTCAAGTGGAGGGTAGATTGTTTGTTTTAAGTTTGTAGGCAAAAACTAGCTGTGAGACGTAAAGGGAAATTTATTTTATGGCATGGAATTTGTAAAATTTAACGCAAAGAGGAGTCGACATTTAATTTCCAAGCATGGCAGACGTGGTAGAATGGAGTCAAGCGATAGATCTGAGACAGAAAAGATGTTTGAGTAATTAGGAATCGCGTGTCGATTCAATTTCTTTGTGTTATGTTTTAAGACCGGTTAAGGTGATAATACTCTTTGCAATATGGCAGTTTAAAACAGAGTAATCACTATAAGATTTGTGCACCGGCACTGAAGAAATTTTGTAAAATAAGTATTATATAGAATGTTCCCGTCGATAGCTTGATTTCCTCCACCGAGTTCCTGTTTCAATCGTTCCTGCCTAAGTATGGAAATGGTTTTCTTTTGTTCGAGTTGAGAGTTTTGTCCTTTGCAGCTCCAATCCCAGAGAAAGTAGCAAGTTTTTTTTGAAGTTAAGTGAAACAAGTGAAATTAAGGTAACAATTAACATTTTAAATTTTTAAGTAAAGACAGACTCTTTTTTTTGATAATTATTAATAATTACTTTCATTAAAATTTAAAAGGATTTGTAATATTTAATAAATTGTAAATTTTATGGTTTAACTTAGCTGTCATTTTAATTGTTTTTTTTTATTTAATGTTAACATATGACAGCTACCTTTATTATTTTCGATATTTATTTGTTTTAAAAAAAGGTTAATCTCTGTGCGGTAACATTTGTAAGTTTTTGTAGTATCTCCAACCCCTTTGTAAACGGAGTTTGTAAACGGACACATGTAAGTTTTTTTATTCTGTATTTGGCAACTATTTATATAGTATATTTTTTTATCCATTTATATTTTTGTAACTGTTTGTTAAAAACACAAATAAATGTTTAATTTATTGCTTCAACCATTTTGTTTGTTTTTATTTTAGAAAATCTCCTAACCGTTTTGTATGTTTACTTTTTAGGAAGGAAGAAACTTTCTTTCCTCCAGTAGGAAGTTTTCTCGAAGCGGCGTCCCTTTTAAATAGCTAGAGGTATTTCTTCTTGTCTTTTTTTGCCCATTTGTCCAGGAGATTTATGTAAGTAACCCCTTGTTTTCATATTTTGGTAGTTACCCCAATCTCAACCCTCTTGTCTTTTACTTACCCACGACCCCAGCTCCCCAGCAACCCCCTGAGTGCCGTTCGCATAGTAGCGTTTATTTTGCTTGCCCTATTTTCGCCCCCATAGTTTCTGTCCCCTATTTCTACCCCTATGTTCTTACCCCGAGGTAAGCAGATAATATAATTCGTTACAAAACGACAGCTCCTGCACATTATGGTCATTCAATTGGGGAATGAAAAATGCAGTAATCATGGCTTTATAGCGGTCACCAATAACTCTAACGTTCTGGCCAGCATCGTTTTTGAAGAACTACGGTCCAATGATTCCACCAGATTATAAAGTACACCAAACAGTCAGTTTTTGTGGATGTCATGGTCTCTCAACATACATTTGAGGATTATCATAACTCCAAATAGGGTTTTGTTTGTTGACGTAGCGATTCAACCAAAAGTGAGCTTCATCGCTAAACAAAATTCGCGAGTAGTAAAGAGTTGTCGAGACAATGATGATGAAGATAATATTAAAAATTTTATTTATATTTGCTGCAAAAATATATAAAGGCTATCGAATTAATTAAATATTTTATGGTTTTATCTTCTACCTGTGCCGTGCTAGATTATCGTGCATTAGCTAGTAAATTAGCTACACTAATTTTGTTGACGTCATCTCGCAAAAGGCATGCCGACGATCTTTTAAACCATTCTCTCAGTCTTCTAAGTCATGACGTTCTTTTTCAAACGTGACCTTCTTCTTTCGTCTATCTTGCCCTGTATTATAAAATAAAGTACATTATTAAATTACTTTGGGTAATGCATAACATAGCTAAAATATTCCAGTTTGCAATTTTTAACTGTTCTGACCACGTCCGTAATTTTGCCCATCCTCTGTAAAACCACCTCGTTACAACTCGACTCCGCTGTACCATTCTCCGATACACCCAGATTTTAAAGACTTCCAGTTTTCTGAGAAGTATGTCCCTTAATGTCCAACTTTTGACACCATATAAAATGTTTATATCTTTAATATTTTATGTTTTAGGTATCTCATGTCCAAGCTCACTTACGAAACGGAAGACGTTGTAGTGCTGAAAAGGCCTTTCTTCGTCCTGCTGCTGCGAGATCCAATTTAAAAATTCTTACTAACAGCAGAGTAGTTCAAATTTTAATCGATCGATTTACCAAAAAGGCTTATGGTGTTCAGTATGCCAAGGATAAGCAATACTTTAACGTTTTTGCTAAAAAGGAAGTTATTGTTAGTGCTGGTGGTCTTAACTCGCCACAGCTATTGATGCTATCTGGAATTGGTCCAAAAGAAGATTTAGAACAGCTCGGTAAGTATTAAATATGTATATTTATATAGTTCGTATTTCGTTTACTTTTATAGTGATCATTTTTAATTTAACTACCTTCTACATGTTTCTTCTTTTGCCTTCTCCTTAATAGAAGTGGACGATTATGATAGGCTAGTTTTCTATGCCTAAGGCTAATCCAGTTACCGTTGACGCACTTTTATGTGAAAACATTCCTTTTTATTCCTTAATCTGAAATGGTTTTCTATATATTCCTTTTATTCTTCCAACATTTCTTCAATATTAATGGTATCAATGCATATTTTTCCTTTCTAAAAATTTCCATGTAAATAATAAATCAAAAAAGCAAAGAAGCAAGAATGGATGACAGATAAAATATTGCACATAATGGAAGAGCGAAGGAAATTAAAAGGCAGATGTGTCAAAAAATACAATAAGTTGCATAAGAGTATATGTTTTGTATAAAACTTAATGAGGTCGCTGGTTAAATGATAATCGATAAATAATAATAACGAAAAAATGAAATAATTTGTTTGTAAGTAAATTAGCGAAAAATAGCAAATGTTCGTAAATAGATATGTAAAATAAAATGCAATTCAAATAACAATTGGCAGATTTAATATCTTATTGTCAATTCTATATGAAATTCACTTACCTTATGTCTGTGGTTGGGCCTCGCTCGGAGTCTAAGGTCTAAGGGTAAAAAATGGGATGCACACCCGATGCTGGTTTGCTTGGTTCTGTCCACGATGAGAGGTTGTTGTAAAGTGGCCGATCATACGAAACAAAATATGTATGTACGCGAATCCATTGGGGTGGTTCTTCTGTTCTTAGGACCTCCGTGAATAGCCGTAAATTAAGCTTAAAGTGGCATTTTAAATTTTCTACACAAAGAATGGGTACGTTTCCTTAAGGACTCTGACGTGTTTGGGTTGATAAATGTTTCCCAAAAACATGTTGTTTTCAGACAAGTGAATTCCCAGAACTTGACAATAATTAATCAGCCAATTTGAGTTCGAGAATTTAAAGGATGAACTAAAGCCATATTATACTTAGCTAATAAACTATGATTGAATAAAAGATTTAAAACTAAATAAGGTCATATTCTGAATATTAAAAATAAAATATTTAAATCAGTCTTGATACTTTTCCAAACAGTACCTATACTTATTATTGAAGAACATAAATAGAACAAACGAAGCATGTCTGTCTTTAGAATGTCAAATTTTGACTACTATTAAAGACAAATTAAAAAAATAGAAAAAATGCATCCAAGATGCCCAGAAATAACAGTAAATGAAGAAGTATCAATGGCCATTATAGATTAAAGATGGGAAATGATCAGAAAATAATAAAGTACATAGTTAAATTTGAAAGCTACTAAAGAAACACCAAATCACAGCTCTTACAGCTATTTAACAACATATATGGGAGTGGTCACTTACCAATAGATTGGCTATTGTTAATTTGCATTGCACTTCCCAAAAAGCCAAAGCTAGGAAATGTAAAGCAAATAGATCAATTAGTTTGATAGGCCATGTACTTAAAGTACATCTTACAATGATTCCGTCACGCATATACACCAAATTAGAAAAACACCAAAATGAAGATTCAGAGCAGGACTCAGAAAGATTGAATCATTTTCGGTTTGCAGGATCTAATACAGAAAGCCAGGATGCCAATGAATATAACTGGTTGGTTGTTCATTGTTTATCAAGTTTAAGTTTTATCGGAAATATAGATGGGAGTGACTCTCAGTGTCGATGCTGCTTAATCCTTGCAACGAGTGATGAGTTCTGCTAATTTGATTCGTACTTCCAGTATCTACTCGGCACTAGACGGGGTGGCTAGGTACGAATTATAAATACTTCCCATTTAATATTTAATTAGTATTTATAAAAAGTTTGTCTAAACCGTATTCATTTTACAAATTCCCAATTGTCAATAGAACCACGTGAAAGCCAAACAGGGTCGTACTGATGTGTATCATATGATTTTTAAAAATATTTACTTTTAAAACTGTAAGTGTAAGAATTTATTGAAATTTAATCATTATATCACAATTAAACTAAACTCTAAAAAATAACACGACCAGTAAATAACTTAACAATAACTATAACATAAATATTACACAATATATTAACTTAAAAATCAACACGATACAATTTGAATTTAAAATGCTGGCAAGTTTGGATCTGTAACATGAGAATCTGTCTGGCTTAAGGTAATAAATTATATTTAATAGCCTCTTGACGAATTAAATGGCGAATATTAACACTTGCTCATATTTACAGACGGGAATTTGCTAAATGAATGTACTTTACCATGCAAATTATTTTTAATTTCACTAATAAAATCTGCTGTTTCCAATATCGATTGAAGTGCCTCTGGTAAGGATCTCTTATACTTTCTTTAATGGCCAATATAGTTAAATACTGCTTTTTTTCTGGATAAAATTAAATTCTTCCTCTTTTTCCATATTTTTTATGTTTTATGTAATTTTGAATACAAGATATATTTTGTAGATATACCTGTTATCGCAGATTTACCAGTAGGAAAAAAGATGTACGATCATCCAGCCTTTCTGGGACTAACATATGAAATAAATCAAAACATTGTGTTAGTTCAAGATGAAATATTTGGGAATGTTACAGAAGTATTTAAGTTTTGGAAACTAGGAACAGGAGCTTTAACTTGTACAGGTAAGATATCCTTATTCGTCATTTATTATAATTATACAGTACATTAAGTTTTGGATTAGATATTGCAAATGCATAGAGCGCTAAAATCGGCAACATTGCCTCGTACGAGATGATTGTAATTCTCCGATCCCCTCCACTCCGACACCTATACTGCTAGGCAGGAAACGAGAAAACAGAAAACCATTTAGTAACACATAACAAGGCAAGGGATATGCAACTCCGTCCGTATATTTTTGTTTTGCTTAGGTACACCCGGTTCATTTCTTATGACATAAACTCAATAAAAATACATTGGCCCATTATAAGGCAGTGCATTTGTATAGATTTTTAATAATGTGAACAATTTTTTTGGTTGAATTAAAAATAAAAGCGCATTTCTTTAAAAAGATAAAACAAAAAATATACTCTTATTGAAAATAAAAAATAATTAATAATAAAATAAGAAATAATTCTTTATGTCCTACAGAAATGATTCAAATATGTAACCTTCTACGGCTGAACAGTATCCCAATATGTCATAAAAATGTCTACGGACAAATTTAGGAGTTTATGCTGTAATAGAATGGGAGACTTCTCTTATTCGGTTTCTTAATTTATCCAAATTTTGGGCTCTAGCCTCAGGATGATCATAGATAATGCTTTTGTAATGTCCCAAAAAAAAGTCCATGGGTGTAAGATCTGGAGATGACGCAGGCCACTTAATATCTCTTGTTCCACTGATAACTCTATTCGGGAAAGTATTAAAGTTTAAGTACTCCCTAATTATTCGAGCGTTGTGAAATAAACAGGCATCTTGATGGACCCAAACATTCTCCAGATTTACATCAGGAAGATTTAGAATAGCGGGAAGAACATGCCAGTTCAGACGTTAACTTTTTAAGGACGTTGAGTACGGTAAACAACCCTTCTGTGCTGGTTTTCCCGCTCCCAATACCTCGTAATGGAAGGATTGTGTCTCCCCACTAACGAAACATTAAGATTCAGCAGTAAGATATGTTTAATAAAATTGGGTTCATCATTAGCCTTCGTTATTAGAGTTTCACAAAACTCGATTCTTCGAAAGTAGTCGTCTGGATAAAGCTGCTGCGTTTTCGAATATTTAAAATTCTTATAACTGTGCGTTTTTCACATTTTCGTTAACATCTAATTCCCTAGCAACGCTTCTCCTTTAACGTGTTGAATCTACCTCGATTGTTGCACAAATTTGTGTATCCCGGTATTCTCTTTCCCCAACTTTTCTGGTCACACTTCTTGAGCGTGACCTTTTCTGCAATTTTTAAGGCAATAACAACTCTCAAAATTTTTAATAATATTATGAACTGACTGTACGCAAGGAATTGGTCTCCCCTCAAAAAACACAGAAAATAAATCTACACACTGTTGTCCAGAATAGGTGGTACACTATTGTGTACCACGCTACTTAAACTACTCGTTTTTGTGTTTAATTGATTTTTGAGAGGTGAAGAATTACCACCCAAATGAAAAATAGCCTTCATACAAAACATCCATAAAAAAGGCTTTAACACTGTATATCTATAGATGACGATAAACTTTTCACTTTTAACTTTGCTGACGACCAGGTCATATTAGCTGAGGGTGAGGATGATGTAAGAGATATGATCAGACTAAAGAAATTGCTTCCCGTAGACCTATGTGCATGGAGTACGGTATCGGTAAGTCAACAGTGCAAGACATTTTAAAACAAAAGGATATTTATTTATTTAGTTTCAGAAACGGTCTTCTGTCATAAATAAAAGAACAAAAATGAAAGCCTCGTCTTACGTCGAATTAGGGACGGGTTGGGGAAAAACAAAACAGGATTTTAAACGCAAGGAGATTTTGATGAATCCCTTAGGTGGTTGATTTGCTGGAGAAGTGCTCAGCGGTGGGGACCTAAGTCTAAGCTGAGCTACGAACAACTTTAGAGCTTAACAACTTTATAACTCAGACGAATCAGGACTCTTTTTGAATTTTTCTTCTAACTCGAATGCTGAATTATGAAACAGAGGGTCATAAATTCATCATCATCATCATCATCATGCAACCTCTTCTGTTCACTGCTGGACATAGGTCTCTACCATTTTCGCCACTCTTCACGGTTTTATGCCTTTTATTGCCATTTCTTGGATATTCGTTTAATTCCGTCAATCCAGAGTGTTGGTGGTCGTCCTCTACTGCGTTTGCCTTTTCTTGGGCTCCAGTTAATTGGTTTTCTGGTCCGTTTTGAGTCTTTTCGTCCTGCTATGTGACCTGCCCCATTCCATTTCAGCTTGGCTATAGGTTCGACGACATCAGTGATACCTGTTCTTTTCCTTAGATCTTGGTTCCTTTTTTTTTCACGCCGAGAATCGATCTTTCCATGCGCCTTTGTGCTACTCGCATTTTTTGGGCTGTTGTTTTTATGAGAGTGAGAGTTTTTGCTTCGTATGCCATAATAGGAAGAACCCATTGGTCAAATTTTTTTCGTTTCATAGCTATCGGGATGTTGTTCTTAAAGATGTTTCTTAGTGAACCATACGCCGCCCAAGCAAGTGTTATTCGTCGTTTAAATTCATAAATTCAGTAAATAACAAATCACGATTATGACCTGCTGCAACAAACCAGAAAGTTGCCAACTAAAGTTGATGATTTAAGGCAAAAAAAATATCTATTAAAGGCATTAGAGCAGAAAAATTACCTCTTGATTACTTTAACCAAAAAAGGTGAATGGAAAAAAACTGGTTTAGGAGTGGTTTGAAGCTAAATTTGTACCAACAGTTTAAAAAAATTTAACAGCAAACAATTTACCACAAAAAACTGGGTTGTTGATTGATACCGCACCTTTACATCCTAAAAAGCTTGTAAGTCTCGGCATATGGATTAAGGCATTATTGACTCTATGAAGGAAACTACAGAACAAAATTACTTCGAACCAAAATTGAAGACAAGACTTTTGGAAATCATTCACCATTCTAGACTGTATTCACGAAATCTCATCTCCAAGGGAGCCTGTAAGAAGTGGTTAGACAGTGACGCTATCAACCTGAGATTTGAGCATTTCACGGATGAAAACATTACGACGACAAAACAAAGAGGAAAGTGATGATGAAGAATAAGATAAGTACGTACCTGTGTAAGTACGTACTCGCAGTTACAAGCTGATCATGTGATGCAGATATGATGATATGCAATTCAGAATTAAGAAACAAGTTTTACAATCAAAAACGCAGAAACAAGTGGCAGACTAGTTTTAAAAAGTGTAAAAAATCTAAGTACAAATTAAAAATTGTAAATTAAAATTTAGGAGAAACTAATTTTTTTCACTTCCTTCAACCAGTTAATAACATCCTCAATTTGTGTTATCAGCGGCAACCATGTCAATCAACCCCACGGATTAACGAAAGTCAACTGTATTTGATTTTATCTTGTACGTTTTATTATTTTATTAGTTAATTTTGTTTTTTAGGTGGCGTGGAAGGGTTATTGTATTTTAAAAGCAAAGTATCTGATGACCCAGATCCATTAAACCCTGACGTAGAACTCATATTTTTAGCAGGAACCATTGCAGCTGACAATGGACAATTATATACAAAATTATTCAATGTACCACGTGATACGTATGACAGAATTTGGAAAATATACGAAAAAAAACCAGCATATCAAGTATGTATTTAAAATATCTCTCATAGTTTTAAAGATATCAGATAGAATTCGATAGAAGCACAACAGTTCGATACTGAAGAATTAGCCGAAAAAAAATTGTACAAATGTTCTACAATTGAATCAACAACAAAAGATTATGTACGTTAATTTAAAACAAGCTGTGAAGATTGAATTTGGTGGAACTTACTTCCTTGTTGCTCCGGCAGGACCAGAAAAAACATTCCTATTTTTATTAATATTTGCGAGGACCAAATCGGAAACTTAAATAGTCCTAGCGTTGTTTACCTGGAATAAGTTGCAACTTCATAATTAGATAGACGAACTGAATATGCTTCCTTGAAATTACCGTTAAACAGGCAAATCAATGAACCACCAGCTTACAACATCGCCAAAAATTGCGCAATAGCAAATATTTTGGAGGTATGCAAATTAATAGTTTGGGACGAATATACAATAACCCACAACCGGCAACTGGCGTCACTGGACAGAATTTTTAAAGATATTCGTGACAACCAATACATTTTTGGTGAAGCCATGACTATATTCAGGTGATTTTCGTTAGATTCTTACAATTATTTCCCGATCAGTTGTTGTGTTGTTGACATGCGAGTGTTGTTGCAACAAGATGAAAGTATAATTATTTTTTAAAGCAGTTCTTATACATTGAAAATGGTAAAGTCGCTATTGAGAGCTCAATCGGATTGATCACCTTACTCGCAGATTTTAATTACTACACAAATTTGAAAAAGAAATGACGTAGTCAACTATACTATACCTCACAAATTACAATTAAAAGATGTCAGTTGCCATTATGCTAAATAACATTAATCAATTTTGACTGTGCGATGAAATACAACGTTGAAATGTTAAGGCAACAATCATAAAGGAAAAATACAAAGGAAAGGATGTCTTGATCCCGCGTGTACGGATGATTTTAAGCGACTTACGATTGGATTATCAGCGTCTACAATTTTCCGTGTTTTTGACTTTTGCAATAACGATAAAAAATCTCAAGGCTAACGGTTGGAAATTTTGGGAAATTAAATTTGGAAGTTAAGTATGGGTTAGAAGTTTGGAGAGTTTTCATGTTTCGCGCGTCGGATAACCGTCATCGTTTTATATTTACGCTCCGTAAAACAAAAACAAAATATTGTTAATCATAATAAATTTAGTTAATTAATTTTTTTATAAGTAAATATTATGTTTGAGTATTTTTATTTTTGGTTTTCCATTAATTTTTATAGTTTAAACTTTAATGTTCGGAAGTCCTATAACAAAAATAAATAATAAGCTTAACAGTCTTCCGGGTTGAAGCACCAACAACCAGTGTTGTTTCGCACCAACCCCCACGCCAATCCCCGCGCCAATCACCACCCTAATTCTCACGCCAACCTCCACCCAAACCATCGACGGTATAAATGAACCATCCTCTGTTCCCAGCAGCAGTAGTGCATTGACTGGTGACCAGTGTAGTAGTGTCTGGGGGTTCGGGAGAGTGAGACCTCGGATGCCCTGAAGAAGACATCAGAGGGGATCGAAAGTTCGGCGCAATGAGAATCAACGAGGTTTAACCCGGAAGACTGTTGAGTTTAATATTTATTTTTGTAATAGTATTAATCTTAGCTGTAGATTTAATTGTACTAACAGCGGAAATCTTTCGGAACATTTTATTCACCTCCACGGGAAGGAATTTTACCAGCTCTGCTCTTTTACAATCTGCTTCTTTGTGATTTAACATTCCTTAAAGCCTGCCGAGACCATAAAGTCATTCCTACAGTTCTAAAACTCAAACAACATATTTCTTCTTCTTATATCTCTCAAATTCTTAGAAAGACTAATTTTGCGCTTCTCCGTGAAGCTATTCATTCCATTAGACGAAAACTAGGTGTCACAAATAGCAATATTTTCAATATGTGGTCATTTATTCATTATTTCAAGGTACATCATATATTATGGGACATTTTCGACCGTATCAACACTCAAACAGACCTAAAAACTTTCGAATCTAAAAATGAAACTCAGAAACCCAAATTAGTGCATCTAATATTCGAACAAATTCCAAAAACCTCAACGTTGGAACCCACTACATTGGTTCATAACTTTTCTGATTTCCCAATCTCAACCATTGCTGCTCAAGCTTTAGCAAAAGGTGTCAATTACTCTGTTACCACAAGTCACATTCCAATTGAGAAAATCATCTGTCAAACTAAAGGAGCCATCTTCAGTTTATTTTCCAAAGAAGCTCAATAATTAGACAGGACATCGCTAAAGTTCTTAGAAACTCAAAGCTTCCTACTCCAAATATTAGGCAATCCGAGAAGAAAGCCCTGAAAGAACTTCGGTCAAATTAAAATTCATTCATTCTGCCGATAAAGGCAATGCTACCGTCATCCTAAACACTTCTTCTTACATTAATAAACTGTAAAATCTCATTAATACTCCTGACTACAGTCCAATTCCTAATAATCCAACAAACTAGCTGGAGAAAACAACAAAAACCATTATCAATAAAACCTCTCTTCCTGTTGACATAAAACAATCTCTAATTCCGCGTGAAAAGTCTTCCAGAACACCTCGAATATATGGTCTACCCAAAATTCGTAAAACCGATATTCCTCTACGTCCAATTGTCAGTGTATATAACTGCCCCACACAATTATTGGCTACGTATTTGGTCAAAACGCTACAACCTTTTGCCGAAAATGCTTCATACTTCGTCAAAAATTCTTTTCATTTCATCGAACTTCTTAAACAATACCCTATCTCACCGTCAGATATTCTAGTAAATTTCGATATCGTTTTACTCTTTACAAACATTCCTATAGACGAAACTCTAAACATTCTGAAAACTAAATACCGTCTCCAGCAAGATTACTTATCTCTCATTAAATATTGTATGTTTAACACTCATTCCATTTTCCAAAATCAATTCTATAGACTTCGAAACGAGCACTATCCACATCAATGCTCAAACCCACATATTGGCTACGATATGTTGACGATATATTCGTCATTTGACGAGATGACGGCATAAGGTTATCTTCAACATGGAGACCTCTTATAAAGTCTGCTTCATCCGTGAATCAAAATTCCATTGTCAGAAATGTTCGCATCAACTCCTGCGCCAATCCCTGCCCCAATCCCCACAAACCATGTTACCATCGACGGTATAAATGAACCGTCCTCTGTACCCAATGACGGTAGTACATTAATTGGTGATCAGTGTAGTGGTGTCTGGGGGCTCGGGAGACTGGGACCTCGGAAGATCCGAAGAAATATAAATGATGCTGTTTTGCATGGATAAACTGCTGATGTATCTGTTGTCGAGATAAATGAATTTGCACTAACACTGTTAATATCTGGATTATCGTGCTTAGTAAAGTATGCTTTCTGATTTTAGATAATGCCGATGTTAACGCATCCAAAATCGTTTGGATTTGTCAAGTTAGCTTCCAAGAACCCATTTAGGTGGCCAAAATACTATGCAAACTTTTTGTCAGATCCCCAAAATCACGATATAAAAACTTTTATAGCGGCTATCAGAGAAATTCAACGAATTAGTACAAGTCCCACGTTAAAACAATTAGGAGCAACTATAGTAAGAACCCCACTACCAGGTAAATACGTACAAGTTTATGATTAGTATATATTATTGTAGCATTAGAAATAGTTTGTGTATAGGTTGTTTAAGTGAAATATAGAATATATTACATTTTATAGCCTTCTAACTTAATAAGTTGAGCAAAGGAGAACTGTGTGTCTCAAGCTGGTCATTTAGAATTATGTCTTTACTTATTTTGTGAGGCGTTAACGGAACGAACTACTGCCGAAGAAATATTCAAAAAAATCAATCATTTTTTTGAGGAAAATGGACTAAACTGGAAACAATGCGTTGGTTTCTGTTCGGATGGTGACCGAGCCATGACAGGAAAATACGGAAGTGTAACTGCAGTAACTTGTAGTATTCACAGATAAGCTTTGCTAGCAAAGCGAATGCCAGATACATAGATTTAAACATGTTCTCCATAAAGCCGTTCAGATAGTCAATTTCATAAAATCACAAGCCTTAAACTCGCGTTTGTTTTTAAAACTATGCTCTGAAATGGGAAGCGTTCATATTGAGTTATTGCTACACACAGAGGTAAAATGGTTATCAAAAGGAAAAATGTTGAACAATTTATTCGAGTTGCATTCTGAAGTACATGTGTTTTTAATGGAAACCAATTTTTTGGTAAACCAAGTTTACCAATTTAGAAAATTTTGTGGTTGAGTATGAAATAAAGATTAAAGATAATCTTATTTTTAACATAAAACAGCATTGTCAAATGCTAATTAATAGTTTTAAAGAATATTTTGACGAAGACTATGCTCAGTTTCTTTTAATACGACAACCATTTATTTTGGATAGCATTCCTGAAACATTAAAACAGGATGAAAAAGAGTCTTTAATAGAACGATATTGTGATGGGGGTTTGAAAATAAAGTTTTCAAAATTAGAATTAATCGAATTCTGGTTAAATACTAAAAACGAATATCCAGCCTTATCAAAAACAGAATTGTCATTTTAACTTTCTTTTACGACCACTTAACTGTGTGAAACTCTGCTATGCTATAAGTGAAAAATAAATATCGCAGTAGGCCTAATCTTAATCCAAATTTACGAATGAAACTAAGCACAATTGATCCTGATACCGATTCACTTGTTGTAGCTATGCAGAACCATCCTTCTCACTGAATTTTTTGACTGTGTTAGAGTGCAAGTTTTATTTTTTTTACATTTATAATGCCCTTTTTTAAATAAATACAATTTTGCCAAAATTAGTAAATTTTATTATCTACTTTTAGTAACGCAGAATTTATATATTAAGAATAAATAAGTCAATCGCGGGAAATAATATTAATGGGGAATATTAACAGTAGAGTAGGAAAAAAAGATGCGGATGAAATAGTAGGAAAATACGGAGAAGACACCACGAACAACAACGGTGAAAGATTCATAGATTTATGCAACCAGAATCAACTCAGAATCTTAAATGGATACTTTCCACATAAACTGATACACAGCTATACATGGACTCAGGAAACACGAAACATAAAATCAATAATCGATTATATTGTAACAAAACAAAATACCCGACTAAGAGTACAAGATGTAAGAGTTCAGAGAAGAACATGCGGTAGCGATCACTATTTATTACGTTCAAAAATACACTTCCCAATCCGAAGACAACAAAGAGAAACACGCATAGACATTAACACAACAGAAAAGATACAGGAAAGAAGATACAACATCAGAAGCCTAGATGAAGAAAGTACCCAAGACTTATTTAAAAATAGATTGGATAAGGAGCTACAAATTCCCGCCCCCAAGAATATCGACCAGCTATATAAACATATAAAAAACTGTTTACACGAAGCAGCATTTGAAGCAATGGGATACTACATAAAACCCAAGGTAAACAAACCATACTGGTGGGATAACGAAATAGAGGAAGAAATAAAATGTAAAAGACAACTATACCAACAATATTTAAGTTCTAAATCATTACAAGACAAAATAAAATATAAGGAAAAACAAGCAGAAGTACGAAGGAAAATCTCTAAGAAGAAGAACGAGTCCTGGGAAAGAAACTGCCAACGAATAAATACTTATCTAGGAGGAACCAGAAGCACAGAAAGCTGGAAACTGATAAAAAAATTGACAAAAGAAAAGAATAAAGAAGTAATACAGAGCATAAAACCTGAAGACTGGGAAGAGTATTTCAAAGGACTTTTGGTAGAGAATAGAGTCGAATTTGAGGAACATAGAAATAAAAACCAAGATAGAATTTCAATAGTTGGCTCGCCAATAAGATTAACAACAGAGGAAATTAAAAATGTATGTAAACAGCTGAAGAGGAACAAAGCACCCGGACCAGGAGATATACCCGGAGAGGGTATAGTAGTACGGAAGTACGGAACGAACAAATTGTACGAATGTCTTCGACAACTTTTTCAAGAATGCATAAACACAAGAATGCATCAATGCATCCCTACGGAATGGAAGATATCATACCTCAGCACTATACATAAAGGGTGATAAAAATAATTGTGAAAATTACCAAGGAATAGCTGTAACCGGATCTATGAGTCGAATATATGGAAAGGTGTTAAAGAACCGAATCGAGAGAGAATACTTAGATTATGAAGCAGAAGAACAAGCAGGATTTCGTACGGGCCGATCCACTATTGAAAACATTTTCTCCTTAACCCAGATAATAGAAAAAAAGATGGCAAGGAATCAAGAGATTTATATGTTGTTCGTCGACCTACGGAAAGCCTACGACAGCGTTCCACTGAATAAGCTGTGGCAATCAATGGAAAGCACGAATATTAATATAGAACTAATAAAAGCCGTCAAAGTGCTATACAACCAACCAATAACAAAGATAAAAGCAGGGACACAAATAACAACAGGATTTATAACATCAAAAGGATTACAGCAAGGATGTTGCTTGTCTCCCACTTTACTTAAAATATACCTCGAAAGTGCTTTAAAAAGATGGAAACAAAAATGCAGGACAATGGGGATACCGCTCACCAATACTATGGTATATACGTTTAACTTTGCAGACGATCAAGTAATAATGGCTCAAGAATATGAGGATTTAAACTATATGGCACGAAAATTAATTGAAGAGTGTGATATATGGGGTCTAGAAGTAAATAAAAAGAAAACCGAATACCTGTGCAGTGGAGCAGAACAAAAAGATCTCATATTAGACGATAACACTACGATAAAGCACTGCTGTGACTACAAATACCTAGGTATCACTATTTCACAAGATGGAACATTAGACAAAGCCATAAGAGAGAGACATACGTCAGGGAGAAAAGCCATCACAATGTTAAACACCATTTTATGTGACCAATCCATCAGCAAAGAAAATAAAAAGAGGATATATGAGACTATAGTAAAAAGTATCACTTTATACAGCTGTTAGGTATCGCCACTGAAAGAAAGAACACTGTCAACGCTGAAAGCGACGGAAATGGATTTTTGGAGAAGAGCCGCAGGAAGATCTAGAAGAAAAAGGATTACCAACGAACGCATTAGAGAAATAAAGGGAATCAAACGAACAATCACAGATGACCTAACAACAAAACAACTTATCTGGTTCGGACACATAGAAAGAATGGACGAACAACGAATGCCAAAAGAAATACTAAAGTGGCAACCAGAAGGAAAGAGAAAACGAGGTAGACCGAGAAATAGTTGGACCGAAGGAATAAATAAAGAACTGAGAGAGGGCCATAGAAGAAGATCTATGGAACAACCGGTCAAAGTGGCGATTGGAAGTCGGAAAACGGCGGAGAACCTTATAAACCGACAAGTAGTAGTAGTAGTAGAATTTATATAAGTGGTACGTGTAAAAAAAAGTTTGAAAATCGCTGCAGCATATCATCCTAATAGTCTTATAGAATACAAATTGTATTATGAAGATGACTGAAAACTGTTACCACAACGACCAAAGAAAGAAAAGGCAAACAATGCTCCGCCATTATCATATCCTACTTCACCAAAAATAACACTGTCTAGTTTTAATGATTTGCAGGTTCTTCAAAACTTTATTCCTAAACATGACATTTCCATGAGTCTCTTTCTCGTAAATAAATAGTGGATATTAGCCAGTTGTAAACTATCACAATTTACGCTTTGATTTTTTTTTTATTTTTTACTCTTTTTCGTGAGCAAAATTTAGTTTAATAGTGAATATTAGCAAGTTTTACAAACTATGACAATTTTGGTTTTGATTTTTTTACTTTTTAAGTATAAAGAATGATTGTCACTACTCGTTTTTAAGAATATTTTATAAGTTTTATATTATAGGGGTTGTAATGTAATAATTTAATTAAAAATAATTTAATTTATTGCGTTTTTTTAACCTCGTGAATAAGATTTTCAGTTACAAAACCTCGGAAGAAGGTTTTCTTTATGAGACAAAACCTCGTAAGTTTAACGACAGTTTAAGATTTTAAGTTGCAAAACCTCGTAATCGACTTTTTGACAAAAAAAAAACAATATTACCGAATTTTACTCAACGTTAACGTAATAGTTACCCAAAAAGAAACCTACACACACAAAATAAAAAAAAACTGAATGTTAAATTACCGATGCCAAAATGTTTTTCGTCTCTCCTGTAAAGTTACATAATACTGATTTACTAGGTTTTGCAGTTTATCCGTTGCAATGTGCTTTTGAATAATCTAATAAATATTATTTATTTTAGGTTGTGAGCACCTGGTATTCGACAGTGACGAATATTGGGAATGTGGTATAAGATCTCTGACTAGTAGTGTCTGGCATCAAGTATCAACGTGCAAAATGGGACCAAAAGCAGATCCGGAAGCCGTGGTTAATAATAAAGGAGAAGTTTATGGAGTAGAGAATCTGAGAGTGGCTGATACAAGTATAATCCCTTTTCCATTATCTGCACATACAACTGGACCTTCATACATGATCGGGGAACGAATATCGGATTTTATTAAAGACAAATGGGAAGCAAATACCGTATAATAAAAGATTCATTAATATTTAATTAATGTAAAGATTATTTTACAAAATATGTATATAAGTTTTATTATAAGTATTAAAATAAAGTCCATTCCATGAATATTCAACTGTTTTAGATTATCCCGATAAATATTTTAGTCTGCAACATACGACACCACCTGATATAAATAACACTGTAACTCTATTTACAATGTTTTTTAACTATGGATTCAATAACATCTGTAAACGATAACCTTTGTTTTGGTCTAATGGCTTTTATCCTGTCTTATGTAAATATAAATAAATTTAACAAAATAACCTCATGACAACATAGATGCCTACTACAATGAGTTACGCTATAAATTACAATTCGCACACGAGAGAGCTGAAACCTTCTTATTAACGCACAAAAAGGAACGGCAGGAAAGAAATAGGTCAAAAACGACGCCACAACACTTCAAAATAGGAGACCTAGTCCTGGTCAAAAGAGAAGAGAATTGTAAGTTTGATAGTCTTTATGCAGGTCCTTTCATAATAACAGAGGTTCTTTTTCTTATAGTGCCGTGCACCTATAGTGCGTTTTTGAATTATCTTAAGGCAAGACGTCTGTCTTTTGCGGCATGCAAAAGATCGCCAGTGTTATTTATGCCTGTCCAGTTATTTATGTTCCGTAGCCACGACATTTGTTTGCGACCTACTCCTCTCTTGCCTTCAATCTTTCCCTGGATGATTAGTTGAGGAATTGCGTATTTTTTTCCTCTCAGAATATGGCGGAAGTATCCAATTTTTCGTACCTTGATCAAATTGAGTAGTTTTCTCTCAGTATTTGCCTTTCTTAAGACTTCCTCGTTTCTCACATTATCTGTCCATGGTATGCGGGACATTCTTAGCAATGTCCACATTTCGAAAGCCTCCAAATTATTAACGGAAGGTACTCTTAACGTCCATGTTTCCATGCCGCATAACAATATGGACCATACATAGCATTTAACCATCCTGTAGCGGAGATTGAAGGAAAGATTGCGGTTACATAGTAGCGGTTTAAATTTGATACAAACCTTGTCTTGCTTGTTCGGTACGGTATTTTATTTCTTGATGAGGATCCTATTGGTCATTCATCATCATACCCAAGTATTTAAATGTTTTCACTTGCTCGATTGGAGCATTACCTACTTGCAGTTGTATTCCCTAAAGTGCGTTTTTTCTTATTGTCATGCATTTAGTTTTTCCAGCATTTATCTTCAAGCCATATATTTTTCCTACGGTGTTTATTTTATTTAACATTAACTGCATATAATGTTCGTTGTCTGTTATTATCACCGTGTCGTCGGCGTAACAAATGTTATTTATCGGGAACCAGTTTACCTTTATTCCACACTCAGAGCCTTCCAGTGCCTTTGCAAAAATGTTTTCCACATAGAGATTAAAGAGCATAGGAGACAAAATACACCCCTGTGGCACCCCACTTAAAATTTCAAATTCTCCTGTGTTGGTTGATTTTTTCAGTCTCACTCGTGCTTTTTGATTCCAATAGAGATTCTGGATGACTCTTATACCTTTCTCGTCAACGTTAGCGTTGTGTAGCATTTTTATCATTGCATCATGTTTTACGATGTCAAACGCTTTTTCAGAATCGATTAATGTTATGGTTATATCCTTTTCTGGATCCATGCAGTTTTGTACAAGCGTGTTCAAGCAGAAAGTTGCTTCACGTGTACCCAATCCGCTCTTGAAACCCAATTGTGTCTCACCGCTTAGATCTTCCAGCTTTCTGAACATTCTTGTGTGAAGGATGCGAAAAAACACCTTAAGCAAATGGCTCATTAAACTTATCAGTCTGTGGTCTTTGCATTGTGTCGCTCTTTGTGATTTAGGGATCATTATAAAGGTTGAATAAAGTCAATCCGTTGGAATGTGGCCGGTGTTATATATGTCATTGAAAATTGTTACCAGCATGTCGATGTTATTATCTTCCAACAGTCTTATGGCTTCCGTAGTAATTCCATACGGTCCATGGGGCCTTGCCTAGTTTTGCTACTTTTATAGCGTATTCCACTTCGGGCCAATGATGGGAGGGCCGGATAAATTTTCCGTGGGTAAGTTAGTAGTTGGCATATTCGGTCTATTATCCGCAAAGAGGGAAGAAGCATCGTTTGCCCAGGTTTTAGCTAGTTCTTCCTGGGTATGAACGTAGTTTCCTTGATCATTCTTCAGGCGAGTCTCATGGTGTTTCTTGTATATACTCGAAATATCTTTGACCTTTTTATGTAGTCCAAAGCTATCTCCCTTTTCTTGTAGTGATTCTAATTCTTCACAACGTTTTTTCATCCTGTGTAACAGAGGTAAATAACGTTAACTGTAAAATTAAAATAGATAACGGTGGTGCATAAGAATAGGCTATACACTTACAGTCCAGAAACACAGTAAATTAGTGATATGTGAAAACGGGAACAATTACATTGATATTGAACATTTTCTTTTGTTGGTAAATATAAGGAAGTATGTACCAAAAATTTGTATATAATTCTTTAAATATGTATATGTAAATAGAGAATGTAAATAATGTATGTATGTACAGTAATCAGTGATGACACGAAAAATTTTCTTCTTTCGGAAGAGAAAAACAGTTTATGTAATTGATTGAAAACAAATAGCCCTCAGATGAGAGCACTTCAGAATTTTTCTTTTGAGGGATAGGGATGTAACGGGATTTAATTAAGCATCCAGGAATCAGATCTAAGTAACCCAATTCAGTTTATTATTTTAAAATCGTTTTAATAATATCATTCATTGCTTATTGTTCAATGCGATTGTTTGTTTATGACATTAAAAATATCGGTGTAACTAGAAGACGCACTGACCTAGTGAAATTTGCAATGTAATCAAAAGTTTATTTAATAATGTATATAAATTATATTAGAGAACAATAAATGCATAAACAAATGCATGTGAGTTAAAGACCCAGAAAATAACGGAAGTAGATCATTAAGAATTAAGAGTTAACAGTCGAAGCTAGTGTTCATCCGTCAACTGGGTACTCTCTCTCTCTCTCTTATTGTACTTAGAGAACCAATAAAGCAATTATGAGTATCCCGTGAGTTAATCAACCCCATGCAGGAGGTAAACTCCCCATAGAGTTCCACTATATGGAACTCTTGATGGAAGGAATCTAATAAACATTATATGATTATCCAACATTATTATCCTCACCAGTCCCAAGAAAACAGTCTTTATTATTTAACAATATTTTATATTTTCTCTCTTTATTTGTGAAAATAATAAACGAAAATTTATAAAAACTAAAAAAAAAATTATTTAACAGACAGAATATGACAGGTTCAGTATAATGGACATCAGGACTAACTTTCATATAAGTTAAGTATGAAACTGAAAAAACATTCTCGTTCAGGAGAAATACACAAGTAAATTTTGTATTTTGTACAAAAGAATCTCGTCTTCTTAGTGCATCTAGGCAATGCATGTACGAATTTTTATAGCTGACAGAGCATACTGGCAAATGGTCATTACTGGTTTTTCTTATTATAGGTAACTGGACAACTTTAGATCTTTTTACAGGAATTATGGGCTCTTCATCTTCTGATGACTCCGGTTCTTTTGGAATAGACGCACTAGCTTGTCTCCCGCTTGTAGGCTTACCATCTAAAGCTAGTGACCTTCCAACATACACCTTAAATTCCAGTAAATCCATTACCTTTGATCTCTTATCGCCAAACGCTGCAAGATCCTGACGATACTCTATCCATGAATTGGTCCGCAGCCGTAGTAAATGCTTTAATTTTTTACAACAAAGCTTCGAACAAAAAAATGGATGTACACAATTTCGCGAAGAATTAGTGACTGCCATTTGCAAAGATAATAATGTTACAAAACCTCAACAAACACATCATAGGCTGGAAGAATATGACAAAAGAGAATAATGTATTATATGTTACAGCACACTGACAAAATCCTTTGGTCGCGCATATGCATCTGTCATCAAGTGCCACCAATCACGCACTTCGATGTTCATCGCCCTTCCTTCTGGAACGTATAATCAAATTTAATTGGTTGAGAAATGAAAAGGTTTCATATAAAAGTTAATTTATCTTTAAATATGGGACATTTTCGGATCTCAAGTGAGTAGTGATAGTAGTGTCTAACTCATGGTTTTACCCGTGTAGGGTAGCTCCCTAGAGCACTTTGCTCGAAGGGCTCTGTTTCTTTCTAAGACTCTGAAGCTGAGTTTTTTTCTTCTTAGAAAGAATGTGTTTTATTTCAACCACCTAATAAAACCACAATGGCATTGTCTCTTCAAGATAATGCCACAATAAGAGCGTACCGGCCAACTACGCAATATAACACCATATTGCGCAATAGTTGGACAAATTATTAAACATGGAAACTTGCACCAAGTTGCAATCAGTTTATCCTACGTTTATTAATTACACCGGAGACGACATGGCGCCCAACCTTCAACGAACTCTACCACGACTCCGAGATGTCAGAGTTCTCATGCTCCGCGATCGAAAATCGCAAACAGTTCCAACACGATGCCTGCATCAAAACCACTCAAGAAAACAGCGGGGAGAAGCATCGGATGTTAGTACACCAAACTAACATGCCGATATCCACCTTCTGCAGCCCTAAAACCGTCGATGTGCCACATCTCCGACGAGCCAGCCTACTTGATGCTAAGTACCTGATGCAATGGATGTCTCCGCAGTATCCAGTCGCTGCCTGCCCTACCATTATGTGGTCCAGAGCACCACGGAGGCCCAGGCAAACTCGCCTACGACACACCGGCGACATGCAGATGGGAAATGTACATCTAGAGAGGATGAAGCCGCCGTAGAACGAAAGCACGTCGTCGAGGATGGACCTGCAGATGCTGTCAACAACACCGACCACCGCCTGTGAGTGTTTTTGTGCAGTGCAAGTGCGCGCTACGCGAGTGTACGCGAGTGTAGTGTGTGTTAGAGGACTGTAAGTAGATCTGACAATATGGACATATACACTTTTAATATATTTTATGCATTTTTTTTCTTTCCTATATGTGATTTGTAAAAAAAAATTGTTTTCTTAAGTTTTTTAATAAAATCAGCTTTTTTATCAGCCTCAGAGTCTCCAAAGCATAGGGGATGTCATCAAGTGCCACCAATCACGCACTTCGATGTTCATCGCCCTTCCTTCTGGAACACATAATTAAATTTAATTGGTTGAGAAATGAAAAAGTTTCATATAAAAGTTAATTTATCTTTAAATATGGGACATCTTCGGATCTCAAGTGAGTAGTGATAGTAGTGTCTAACTCATGGTTTTACCCATGTAGGGTAGCTCCCTAGAGCACTTTGCTCGAAGGGCTCTGTTTCTTTCTAAGACTCTGAAGCTGAGTTTTTTTCTTCTTAGAAAGAATGTGTTTTATTTCAACCACCTAATAAAACCACAATGGCATTATCTCTTCAAAATAATGCCACAATAAGAGCGTACCGGCCAACTACGCAATATAACACCATATTGCGCAATAGTTGGACAGATTAATAAACATGGAATTTTGCACCAAGTTGCAATCAGTGTTTCATACGTTTATTAATTACACCGGAGACGACACATCTAAGAATTCCAAACAGTGCAACACTAGGTGTACTGGTACTGAATGTAGAGAAAAAAAATTTATTTTAGTTTCATAAATAATATGTATCAATTTCAATACATATAGGCTATGGGTAATGACATTATGAAAAGTCGTCTAGGTGAACTGCGTGTATCAAAAATAAACAATTTACAAAGCCCTTTTTAAATAAAAAAAATGTCATTATATGAATTAACACATACATATAGAGCATTTTATTAAAGAACATAAAAAAAAGTGGTCAGTCTGTGACAAGTTACGCATATCAATAGACTCAGGGGTTAAAGTGTTAATATAGATCTTGTTGAATCATATTAGTAAAACTATGTAGTGAATTTTACAATTTACTATCATATTTTTGAATGAATAATTTTAGAGTGATCAATTTTACTTTATTTTACGGTATTTGATACGTTCTTATTTTTGTTAGAGACTCAAATGAAAATAAAAGACATTAAAAATTCAAACAGAAATTGTTTGAATAAAGTTTTCTGCTATTTCAAAAAACTGTTTAACCAAATTGTTTTTTATTTATATAAATATGCACAGAATTAAATAAATGCCTTTCATTTTATTTTCTTTATCTCATCTATTTCTTTAATTTAAAAATCTTAAATATGTACAACACTTACCCATCGCAGTCTACAAATCCAAAATTCACGTGTCCAGTGTCATGTTTAAAGTATGCCAATCGACCTGTCGGCCGCACTAACCTCACCCCTCTGGAATTATTGACCCTTGAGACACCGGGACCAGAAACCGTTGTATCACCACTTGAATTATTCACTGACCTCTTCCCGTAAGTCCCAGTCCGGCATACGGAAATGTCAATCTTCCTACGGAATAACATATTCACCGAAAATCCTCAAAGAACATTGAAATGCATACCTAATAGGCAAGTTATTTTCTACAGTTCCTAATTTTGAAGTCGGATACCGTGAGAGCGTATGAAATATTAATATTTTATCTTAGATACGGAAAACGTAAAATGTTTCAATTAAAATCTCATTTGAGTTTATTCGTTAGTAGTGGTTTTACCTATGTAATAACTAGTTCAAATGAATCATGTGTATTAATGAAAAATATATATAAAAATAAATGTTCTGATCCAATCAACCAATACAATACGCGAAATTTTAATATAAAGAAAGAAATAATATAAAGAAAAAGTTTTGAAAAAACTGACAATAAACGAAATTTAAATATTACTGTATGATTTGCAGTAGTAGTTCTTCTTCTTTTGTTGCCTATTCGTTTCGAATATTGGCGATCATTCTGGCTATAATTATTTTATTAACTGATGCTTTAAATTAATTAGTTGTTGTTGTGGAGAACCATTTTCTCAGGTTTTTTAACCATTATATTCTTCTTCTCCCAATTCCTCACTTTCCAAATACTTTGCCTTGAAGAATAATTTTCAGTAATCTGTATTTAGTGTCTTTTCTCATTACGTGTCCGAGATATTCTAACTTTCTCCTTTTAATCGTATACATCACTTCTCTTTCTTTCGCCATTCTTCGTAGTACACTCTCGTTGGTTATCTTGTCCGTTCATGATATCCTTAGGATTCTTTTGTATAGTTACATCTTGAAGACAAGTTGTTTCTTCATCGCTTCAGTGAGTATCCAGGATTTAACTCGGTAGTAGAATATCGAGAAGATATAACAGATTACGGTTGTGGCTATTAAAGAGTTTATCCATGTTGTTAAATGCACTCCTAGCCTTCTTTATTCTACATATTTCTTTTTGTGAGTGATCCCATTGTTCGTTTACTATTGTTACAAGATAGTAGTTCAGGAAATGAAGCTCGAAAAAAGTTAAAACTTCGCAATTTTTTCGTCCTACATGGATTGAGTTGAAATTTTAACAGAAGGTAGGTGATAGCCCAAGGATCAAAATCTATATCGAACCGAAGTGCGCTGAAGGGTTTTAGGGGTGAAAACTACCCCTAATTGTCAAAAATTATAAAATAACATATTAAACCTGAATATGGGTAAGATTTTGTTTGAATTAGTTAAATAATGATTATTTTATACTTTTGAATAGAGTTCCATCATATTTCAACCCTTAAAAAGCAACCCTTGTTAGAGATTAATTTAAAAAAATTACTAATTCTAAAAAAATGATTTCGCCTTGGATCGATTTGGATAAAAATTTGGATTTAAGCTCAACTCACCCTCTGCTTTATAGTTTATGTCATGCCGATGAACCCTGATTGTTCTTAAGGGTGACAACTACCCCTAATTTTCAAAAATTGTAAAATAACATTACAAATCTTAAGATGAGTGAAATTTGGTTTGGATTAGTTAAATAGTGATTTTTTTTATACTTTAAAATACAATTTCATAAATTTTCAACCCTTAAAAATCAATTGTTATGAGTGCTATAGGTAAAAACAATTTTTTGCCAAAATTTTGCAACTTTTCAACTTTTGAAAATCACCCTTTACAACATTGCAGTTTTTATAAACTAATTTAATAGATATAAATTGAAAAAAGTAGAATTAAATACAAAAAAATTTATCAACATAAAAAGGCACCATATATTCTTATACATTTACATAAATAGTTGAAAATATTTACATTTATAGGTAAAATAATTATAATATTAATTTTATTCGTCATCAATTACATCTTCATCGTGATCTATGTCATCCTCATCTCCTTCAATTATTGGTGGACTATTATTGCACCCTTTACCTGACCACCCAGAACAAGTAGACTTACAGTATAAACCAACTTTTCTGCACCCACATGAAACGCCGCATCCTTTTTTGCATTGGCAAAAAATAATTTTCAAAAGTTCATCGGGTGCAGGTTGTTTGTTCATGCGTACGGGTAATAACAAACCATCTTTGAAATACTATCCCCAATCTGTTGCTCTGATATTTTCGTTGCCAAGCCACTGTTGAATTTGGTAATAGCATCTTTTTAAATGCTCATCTAAGGCATCAACAGTGGGCAGAAGGGATGATAGCTTAACCGCACAGTTTTTCGTTGTAGCTTTGATGAACTGTTCGTACTGCATCTGCTCGAGAAATGCTTCCAAATCTTTTATTTTTTTTAACTTGGTAAGCTGCGTGTCTTTAACAGTTCCGTACAACATTATTGCACAGTATCTGCCAGCATCTAAAATATCTTCAAGCTTAGCAGTACTACTGTAAAAAATTTCGGCATGTTCCCTCATGTCCGGTCTTTTTTGAAGCATATCAAAAAATTTTTTTTACCTTTATTGTAAAAAGCAGATACAGTATCACAGCCAGTAAAAGCATGGGAAAAAGCTATTAATTTTGAACTATCTGGGTACCCTATTTCAAAACTGTTAGATGAATATAATGTAGAAGAAGAATTTTGTTTCCCAAGTTTAAGAAAATAAATATCTTTCTCTATTTTTTCTAAATTAGCTCTGGCTGTTAAGATAACAAGGATGTCGATATCTTCTGCTACAATGATTTTTTGTAAATCTGACCTATCCTGAGTAGCCAATTCAACGACTAACCCGTCAGCTTCACCTTCACTTTGATGGCATTGAATAGATTGATTCTTGAATTCCGCTGTATAAATTTATTTTCATTTTCATAATTTGAAAAAAATATATCTTGGGTCACAGAAACAGGCATGTTTGGTGTGATCTGATAAACTTATCAACATGAGCGACGGTTTCTTTCTATTATTTTCGTACTGTTCTCATTGTAGCTGTCGAAGATGACGGTAATGTTGTCACCAAAATTAATTGGTTTTTTTAACGTATTTCCTTGATTTTTAACGATAGAGTGTTTCTTAAAAAACGATTTTGTAGAGGTTTCTAAGAGCTACAAGGATCTGTGAATTAAATCTTTTTGGGACCCTTGGTTTTTAAATGGGGTGAGTTTAAAGGGCTCGAAAAAGATGGTGCTTGATCGTAAATCGATGCTTTAAACGGCTATATCTCGATAAATATTCATTGTACAACAAATCTAAATAAAGGAAAATTTTAGTCATTAAAAAAGCTACAATTTAGTACATTTTTATTTTTTTCATATATTCAGTATTTTCGGGTATATTTAAAAAAAGAAGGGTAAAAAATATGAAATTGTAAATCGTTTCTCGCTTTAAGCTGTACTTTTTCTAAAACTATGCATTTTAAATGGGTCAAACTTCTTGGCGTATTAACAATACATGTCCAAAGAGAATTGCAGAAGTGTTAAGATCGATTTTAATTATGGGGGGGTTGTTTTCATCGAGTTTTTCGTAAAAAAATTAGGTATTGACCTTATTTTCATCATAACTCACTCAATTTTTGATCTAGAGTTTTTTTTATGATAGGTCTATTTATGCTCTTTAAAAAAGGTTTCATGAGTTTTCTTCCAAAAATGCATCATTTTCCCGATATTTGACTTTGAATCTTTCAAATTTGGCATTTGAAGAAAACCGCTGAACATTGATAGGCCGTATTTTGGTTCCTATTATATCGCAAAAACATTTAAAATAATGAATTGTATTTGTCTTTTTAAAAGCTACAAATTTGTTCTCTACAATTTTTTTGATAAAATGCACCATTTTCGAGTTATTCGCGAAAAACCGATTAAAAACGTCGATTTTTTCGTCTAAAAGTTGTTACATTCAATCGCGAATAACTTGAAAAATATCAGTTTTACAAAAAAAATGTATAAAACATTTTTTGTTTAGAATCACTTTTTTAATCGAAACCTGTGGTTAAAACGTAAAAAAACTTTTTCACCCCCGAGATGGGGTGGCAACCACCCCCAAGGCTTTGGCGCACTTTGGTTCGATATAGATTTTGATCCTTAGGCTATTACCTACGTTCTGTTAAAATTTCAAGTCAATCCACGCAGGACGAAAAAATTGCGAGGTGAAATGCTTCATTTCCTGGACTATACGTAAACTTTACTCGCTCCACTGGTGTATTCTTTATAAGCAGTTGGACATCTCTACTTTATTTTTGCCGATAACCATAAATTTAGTTTTTGATATGTTTACTTATAGTCCAAATCTTTCACTTACTTCATTTACTTTGTTTATTAGTTTCTGTAATCTGTTTAAACTGTCTGCAAAAATAACGGTGGCATCTGCATTGCGGAAGTTTTTTAGGCGTTCTCCATTTAAAAGGGTTTCATGTTCGCCATTTTCCCCGGCTTCACTAAATATTTCCTCTGAATATAGGTTGAATAATATAGGTGAAAGTATACATCCTTGTCTAACACCTCGCATAATCTGGATTGCTTCCGTCGGTTCATCTTCAAGATTTGTTCTTATTGTGGCTGATTGGTTCCAGTATAAATTTTGTATTATACGCCGGTCTTTATCATCTATTTGGGCTTTTGTTAGAACATCCATCTTTTGGCTTTTGGTAGTCCACAGAACACGTGTAGATATCGCAAGTCATATCTCTGCATCTTTAGATTTATACATGTAGACTAAACAGTGCATCCCTTGTACGTATGCCTTTCATGAATCCAAACTGTGTGTCTTGTATTCTCTCTTTGCATAGCTTGTATATTCTGCGATGTATAATTTTAAGAAAAAGTTTTAATGTATGGCTCATTAGACTTATTAGCCTATATTCTCCGCACTTTTCCGCTCGCTGTTTCTTTGGTAACATAATCAATTCTGAAACTAGCCAATCTTTTGGAATATTGCCTGTGTCATAGATTTATTCTTAAAGGTGGACCTAGCTTTTCCGATGCGCGCTCTAATCTTCTGGTTGTTGGTCCATTCTTCATTTATTATGGTGCCGAGGTACTTGTAGTGCGTCAGTCTTTCTACATGGGATTGGTTGACGTAGAGTTGACCTTCTGTTATCCTTTTCTTGCTAATTATTATAAGCTTTGTCTTCTTAACGTTTATATTGAGTCGATATTGTTAACTGTAATACGTGATTTTGTTCATAAGAACTTGTAGGTCTTCTAAGTTGTCCGCAAATACTATGGTGTCATCTGCATATCTGATATTGTTTAGGCGGTAACCATTTAGTAGAATACCTTTTTCAGTTTCGTGAAAACCTTTGATAAATATTCTTTCAGAGTACAGATTAAAGATTAGAGGAGACAAAATACAGCCTTGCCTCACTCCACGCATAAATTTCACATAGTCAGTGTGTTCACCTTCAACTATGAGATCTGCTGTCTGATTTCAGTAAACATTTCTAATTATTTTCAGATCTTGGTTGTTATTTCCTGCTTCTTTTAGTATTTGCATAATCTTGGCGTGCTGTGCTCGATCAAACGCTGTCTCGTAATCAACCAGACATACGTATACGTCGCAGTTGACGTTTCTGCATCTCTGGAATAAGACTTGTACTGAGAACACAGCCTCTTTAGTACCAACAACATTTGTGAATCCGAACTGGTTGGGGGAAATTTTACTTTCACACAGCTTGTAGATTTTCTTATGAATTATCTTTAGGAACAATTTTAGGAGATGACTCATGAGGTTTATAGTACGGTAATCTTCGCATTTTTTGGCTCCTGGATTTTTTGGAAGTGCAATAAACTCAGATTTCAGCCATTCTATTGATATTTCTCCAGAGTTGTATATGTTGTTGAATATCTTTGCGATTATTGCTATCGATTCGTTGTCCATTTGTTTGGGTAGTTCTGCTTGTATATTATCAGGGCCTGCCGCTTTGCCATCCTTTAACTGTGTTATTGCGGAATAAACTTACTGCTGTAATATTCTTAGTCCATCATTTACCTCTTCTTCTAGCTCAAAGGTGTTATCTCTTTGGAATTCAAATAGTTTTTCTAGATATTCTTTCCGCGTTCTTATTTTACTGTTTGTCCAAGATAATATTTCCGCCAGAATCAGTTATATTTCCTTTCTGCCTTCGTCTTAGTCCCCCTGTGAGTTTTTTAACTTTCCTGTGTACATTATGACTATCATACTTTGACTGCAGAGTCTCAATTTCTTCGCATCTTTCCCTTGCTTCTTGTTCTTTCGTTTCTCTGATTTTCGTTCTTATTAATATATTTATGGTTTTATATTTGTCTGGGTCATTTTTGGCTTCTCTTCTCCCGTCCATTGGTTTCGGGATCTCATCTGTCATCCATGATTTTTTCTTCATTAATCTATCTGTCTTTAAGCGTTTATCCTTTACATTTTGCACTATTTCTGTAATATGTTTGATTGTTTGTTCTTCGTTAGATTCGTCTCTAATTGCAGTCACTTGCTCGTTTAACGTGGCTTGGACTCTCATCCTCGATCAAGGTTTCAGCATACGTAGGTCGTATGATTGTGCTTTCCTTTTCTGTGTTGTTTTGAGTTTGACTTGAAATACTCCCACCAGAGGAACGTGGTCTGCCTCCAAGTCTGCTCCAGGATAAGTCTTGACAGATGTAAAGCTGCTTCGGAATCTTTTATTTACTAAAATGTAGTCTATTTGATTCCTAATAATTCTCCTGGGTCTGTTATGAGGGGATTTCCACGTGTACAGCTTGCGAGGTGGTAATTGGAAGAATGTGTTGGTGACAACTAGTTCTGAGTCTTCTGCGAATGTTTCTAGTAGGTCTCCTCCCTCGTTTCTGACTCCAAGTTCATGTGCTCCAATGTACTGTGTCTTATCTCCAGCTCCAATCTTGGCATTAAAATCGTCCATAATGATGGGAACTTCTTGTCGAGGAATTTTCTGTATGATACTGTTGATGTTCTGATAGAACTCAATTGCTTCTTCCTCCTCTTTGTCTGCAGTGGGAGCATAGATTTGGATGATGTTTATATTAATAGGATTCGCTTCTACTTGTAGAAGACTCGCCTTTTATATATTATATAGTTTTAGATCTAGAATAATTTTCACTGGCACCTTTTATTGTAGAAACCTTGTTGGTTAGAATGAAGTCAATTTAGTTCTTAGTGTTTCCATTTGGTGCTACTTAAGTTCATTTTCTATTCGAGTTTTTCTTATAGAATGTATTTGCAATAGGCATATTTTGGTAGTGTGCAAACTGAACCAGTCTTTCTTCCCTTTTATTTATATCACCGACTCCATATTTTTCCATGACTTGTTGCGTGCCGTTTTTCTTTCTTAATTTGGCATTAAAGTCACCAGTTAAATAGGTTAGGTTAGGCACGAATGTGGATGCTACTATTGATAAAATTTTCGCGGTAATCGTTTTAGATGAGCGCTTGTTTTAAACTAGAAACTAGACTGAATTAATTTGTGAAGATGGATGTTGAGAGTTGGCATGGAAGTAACGATTGGTATGGGTGAGTTTTCGATAAACAGAGTAATGAAAACCTTGGGATTGGTTTTTCTTTATGATAATGTCGGATAGTGATCGGGTCTCGAAGTCTTCCATACAAATATTGGCAAATACTGGAGATAGTGAGGAGACCATTGGGACACCATTATTTGTCTGTAGAATTGATTTTTGAAGACGAAATATGTGTTGAACATACAATTTTTAATGCGAGATAAGTGGTCTTTCTGGATACTGTATTTAGTTTTTAGAATGTTTAGATTTTTGTCTATAGGAATGTTTGTAAAAAGTGAAATAGAAACTTACTAGAATGTCTGACGGTAAGATAGGTTATTGTTTAAGAAGTTCGATGAAATGAAAAGAATTTTTGACGACAAATGAAGCATTTTCGGTTGAGAGAGGTTGTAGAGTTTTGACCAAGTACTTGGCCAATGGTTGTGTAGAGCAGTTGTATGCACTGACAATAGAACATATAGGAATATCGGGTTTGTGAATTTTGGGTAGGTCATATGTTCGAGTTGCTCTGGAAGACTTTTTACGAGGAATTATAGACTATTTTATGTCAAAAGGAAGAGAGGATTTATTGATAATGGCTTTTGTTGATTTCTCCAGATAGGTTGTTGGATTATTAGGAATTGGTCTGTAGTCTGATATATTTATGAGATTTGAGAGTTTATTAATATAAGGAGAAGTGTTTAGGATGACAGTGGCTATGCATTTTTTAAAAGGAAGTCTGAGTAGATTTGGATTTGACTGAAGTTTTTTCAGGGCTTTTTCCTCGGATTGGCTAATGTTCGGAATAGGAGGTTTTAAGTTTCTAAGAACTCTAGCGATGTCTTGTCTAGTTATTTCAGCATCTTCGGAAGAGTTACCTTCGACATGGAGGTCTCTCATAAAGAAAATATCGTCCGCTCCACTCGCCAATCAAAGTCCTATTGTCAGAAGTGTTCGCGACAGCCCCGCGCCAATCCCCACCCTATTTCCCACGCCAACCTCCTTCCAAACCACATAAATATCGACGGTATAAATAAACCGTCCTCTATTTTCAGTATCAGTAATCTATTGGTTAGTGATTAGTGCAGTAGTGTCTGGGGCCTCGGGAGACTGAGACTTCGAAAGCATTGAAGAAGAGATCGAAGAGGATGTTGAAACCTCGGCGCAATGATAATCGACTCAATTATTCAGTCATATAATCAATTATTCTAACCCTCAATTGTTGTTCGTCCTCTATTGTTACAGAATACACTTTCTCTTTCATAAACCCCCAAAAGCAAAAGTCCATGGGGTTAAGACCTGGACTTCTGGGTGGCCAAGAAATAGGTGCGTCACAAACCCTTTTAATCCACCGACCAGGATACTGCCTGTAAAGGTATTCCCGGACTTCATTACTGTAATGCAGTAGAGCGCCATCTTGTAGAAAACACATATTTTGCCTTATTGCAATATTCACTTCTTCCAAATACTCTTGTAAATCGTTTGCCAAGAACTGCAAATAATTATCACCATTTAAATTGTTGGGAAGAAATACTGGGCCTAATAGATTGTTATCCACAATTCCTGTCCAAACATTAACTTTGAAAGTCCTTTGGTGATGAGTCGTTTTTTTGGCGTGAGGATTTTCGTCGGCCCAAATGTGCTCGTTATGATGGTTTGTTATTCCATTTCTACTGAAGGTAGCCTCGTCGGTAAACAAAATATTTCTAATAAAATTAACATTTGGAGTGTTTTCCATTAACAACCAATCGCAAAATTCAATCCTTTTAGAATAATCTTCAACCAATAACTCTTGAACCGTTGTTAAGGGATAGGGTTTAAGCAACTGATCCTTCAAACGCCTCCAAACACTTACGTGAGGAACATTTAGTTGAGCATCTATCACCCTTGTACTTGTTCCAGGGACTTCTTCAATGATTTCTAAAATGTCTTCATTAGTTGCATCCATTATTGGACGACCACTATTGCCAGCAACTTGCGGTTGGAATGTAGCCGTTTCCCGTAAACGACGATCAATGGTCAAAAATAATCGTCTGTCGTGTATATTTCGATTGGGGTACAATACAGCATAACGCTTCGCGGCTGCTGCACTTTCCTTGACATTCATCTACGAAATTCCCGATAGTTTATTGAAATCATAATTTAATCTGATCCAACTTACCCAAAGTTAAATGCATATCTGCCATTTCCTGAAATGTGTAGGCCATTGTAATATTAAAATTTTTAATATTAATCTTATTCACACAATAAATAATAGCTTCAAATTATTGACTATTATTGATGGAACTGTTTGTAATTATTGTATCCGTAGAAACTAATTGTAATTTTATGGCCAACTAGGAAAAAACTTGTTTTTCGAAAAGTGATACAAGGCAAAAAAGTTTAAAAATAATGTGTTAAACTAATAATGCCACAAAATTTATTTAATTTGAACGTACTCAAAAGTTTGGGGGGAATTTAGGGCTGCACACCCCCCTTAAAATATTTCTGTGCGCTTAGATTTTGTTGTTTCTTTGTATGAAAAATTCCTTTAGAATAAGAAACTAACGTGTCCATTTTTATTACAAAATGTCAAGTAGTTTAGGAGATAATGCAAAAAAATAATTTTATTTTGTAACTTCAAAGGGCTGTAACTTTTTTTGTGTACACTTTTGTACTAAGGTAAGTTGGATTCAATCAATTTATTTTTGTCCCTGGAATGCGTTTATGACATATCTTTTTGATACACCCTGTTATATATATATATATATATATATATATATATATATATATATATATATATATATATATATATATATATATATATATATATAACGTGAAAAGGAATACCTTTATGTTATAAAAAATAGTATCTTTTAATTACAACCGAATGTTTAATTTAATAAGATTAAATTTATTTTTAAATGCTTGTGTTTCAATATTAATGTGTGATATTAAAAGTCATAATTGAGATTCAGTTTTTATTTTAGGTTTATTGTTGTGGTATGAACATTTACTATTCGTCAAGGAACTCATTTTTGCTTTTATTTCATATTTTCAGCTAGTTAAGCAGCTAATTCGCAGGTATTTATTTGGTTATACCCTGCCGTGATGAAAACCTGCTCACCTGTTCACCCTATCCTGCGTGAAGAAATGGCGAACTTATACCCACGGTCTTAGACTGCCACGAATCTTAAAAAGACAGCTTAACTTAATTGTATAAAGGAAGTACAAGATAATTATAAAAAACTAATTTCGATTTTGAGTGTACGACAACTATGATAAAGAGAGGGAGAGAAAAAGACTAATAGAGAGGAAGAGGAAAAGGAAGAGAAAGAGCGATTTATGGTGTTGTCGGCACACAGGAATAAGTCTTTCTATTCCTTAAATCACTTTGGCAATTCATTTCCATGCAGTAGAATAAATAATGGATTCAGTATTCCTCCTTGAGAAGTTCCGAGATTCTTGGGAAATATATCAGAGCATATATTATTTATTGCAACATAAAACGTATTTAAAAACAAAAATTAATATGTTATGGACACGCGAATGGTAGATAAACGAATGGACAGGTGAATGGCAAAGAAACGAATCTAAAAAGAAATTGTGGCATAGATCCTGCCGAAGGATAGATTGTATTTATTTTAATACACATAAACGATTTTCATTTTCTTTCAGTATAAAATCCAAACAGCGTTAAAAGTATTTAAATACAATTCACTTACACAAAAACATAAAAGCTACTTACTTTTGAGAATCCTTGTCAGTATCTTGATGACTACTCGAAATAACTAACATTTTACTGCAGTTGCAATTTGTATAAATTAAATGGTACTTCCGTGGTTCTCTTGTAAAAATTATCGACGCAACTACTTTTTTATCTTTTGAATTAGCATTTTAACTAATTCAGCTTTCATGTATTATTTATAGGCCAGGAAATTAATTCATTGTTTTGTTATTTTTATATATTTATATAAAATTAAAAAATGTTGAAAATACAAATCTTTCCATTCCCCGTTGCCCTTACTTATTTCTATAATTAACATGATGGTTCAGCTTTAACTTTATTCCCGATGTGGAATCATTACTTACTTCGAATGAGTGTATTCTTATGATTTTTGTGATTTACAGAAATATTTTATATTTTTAAATGTGTTATTTGCGATATTAAACTTAACACATCAAAAATGTCTAGAGGTAAAAACTTATTTGTTCGTATATACATAAATTTTAATTGTCTCAAAATGTAACACATCGTTATAGGTGAGCAGTTAACGCCCAAAAAATGATTTAGTTTTCGATAAAAACCATATAGTCCGGTAAAATAAGGATGCAACCTCGGAATGAAAGATAATAAGCTGAAAATTTGCATACGTCTTTATTTTGATGGTATAAAACTTACCTCAAAAGTCTCATATAATCACGTGTCCGCGACTTAAGATATTTAAGGTCAATGGTCACGAAAATGAGTTTTCTGCAAATATCTCGTTTCCCTTACACTTTATGACATTTAAGGTGGTAAGAAAAATTGTAGAATGGAAAATTCTCTTCAATTTTTGTCTCAAGTACTTTTATGTACCTTCAACCCTTCTTAAGATAGAGCGCAAAGAGTGGGGGACCGCTTACCTGTGTATACGTTAACGCGAAGTCAGCCAGTAGGATTCAATAAATAATAAGTTATATAGTTAATTATTCACTTAAAATACTATTATTATCATTAAATTTTTATTATTTATTATTTAATAAACTATATTTATAGATATTAATTATAAAATATATATTTTTTATATAATATTTATTTTATTTTTAACAAACATACAATATTAAATGAAATATTTCAAATGAACTTTAATGATATTTTTAACAGCTGTATATACGATAAATTAAGATCAAGTGCAGCATTCAACAATAATCATTTTTATATTTAATTAAATACTGAAAAAAGCATATTTATTATTTTTTTAAATTATATATTTATTTATTAATCCAATAATCGATTTATTAAAGTTACAAATATAATATATATTCTTTTATTATGTATGGTTAATACTTTTGTATTAATTTTCTTCTTCATCGTCTTCTTCTTCTTCTTCTTCTTCTTCCTCTGACTGCTCAATATCGGATTCATCATCATCATTCTCGTTTATTAAAGTATCAGAATAAAAATATTCAAGAATATCAGGTGCATATTCACTTTCTTCATTGAAATCATCTGAAGTTGATGAAGCGTTTAGACATGATTGTCCATTACACTGCCCACAAATTAAAGTACATTGTAATCCTGATTTCCTGCATCCGCAATTAGAACCACAACCTTTCTTGCAATTGCAAAATATTGTATTCAGCAGTTCTTCTGGTGCTGGCGGTAATAATGTTGTTATTGGTTCCAGAAATTCATTTTGCATTACCCAGCCGAATTCTTGGGGTTCTAAATCATTTCCCAACCAAATTTGGGTCTGATAATAGACACGAATGATCTGCTGACGAGCTGCTGCACTTGAAGGTGGAAGACTTGATAACTGCACTGGTTTGTTGAGTCTTGTTGATTTGATGAACTGGGTGTATCGAAAAGAGTCTATATCGTCTTCTGATGTTGGAGCATTATACGCTGCTAAGAAAATACGTACTCCATTTTCAAATAATTCTTGTACAGAGCAGTTTTTTTGTTGAAATAGTTGAGGTGACTGATGTAAATGGTGATTTTTTTCGAACATTTTAATAAACGATATTTTACGTTTCCTATAAATCGCAGAAGTCGTATCACATCCACTAAACGCGTGTAAAAATAATATGTGTTTCTTAGAATGAGGGTATTTATAATTAATATCTATAAACATAGTTTATTAAATAATAAATAATAAAAATTTAATGATAATAATAGTATTTTAAGTGAATAATTAACTATATAACTTATTATTTATTGAATCCTACTGGCTGATTTCGCGTTACCGTATACACAGGTAAGCGGTCCCCCACTCTTTGCGCTCTATATTAAGAAGGGTTGAAGGTACATAAAAGTACTTTAGACAAAAATTGAAGAGAATTTTCCATTCTACAATTTTTCTTACCACCTTAAATGTCATAAAGTCTAAGGGAAACGAGATATTTGCAGAAAACTTTTCGTGACCTTTGACCTTTAATATCTTAAGTCGCGGACACGTGATTATATGAGACTTTTGAGGTAAGTTTTATACCATCAAAATAAAGACGTATGCAAATTTTCAGCTTATTATCTTTCATTCCGAGGTTTGCCCCCTTTTTTGCCTTATTTTACTGGATTAATAACTTTATTAATTTTTAATAAAGTTATAATAAAATTTTATTTTTAACTCGCGATATCTTGGCTCATTTTAAAAATTTCAATTTCTTATTTTGACACTATATACAACGGACAATTCCAAAAAATATTAAATGCATTTAAACTCTTAATCGTAACCATATACAAAATAGCAATTTTTTTTATAAAAATCGTGTGCTACTCGTCGAATATTTCATTCTAACTAAAAATGTGTTACAAATTTTTGAATTTATTTTTCTAACTAATTCTACTTTTATTAAAACTCAATATCTAAAGAAGTTTTCTAAAAAGTTTCAGATTTCCAAACTAATTCACCAAAAAGTTATAAGACGTTTTATCAGACGCGCGAGTAGCGCGCCACCTCGTTTCTTCGTGGCGAGGAACATGATTTCTTTTTGTTCTATGGTTATTCTGTTCTAAAGGCTATGGTGACAAGTCACGCCATTTGTCCAGTAAGGTAACGACGCCACCTAGGCAAGAAATCTGAACTACCAACATTGGACATTTCAATCATATTTTATATTTTGTTTGTAACATTTTTTTTATAGTTAATATATTAAATTAGTTCTAATCCTTTTACTCCTGTTGCTGAGACGCCGATGGCCATAATTGCAAATATATACGCGGGTGGTCGGTTTACCATTAGGAAATTTTATTGGAATTTACAGACTATCTCAAAAAACGAAGGGTCCGACTTATTATTTTGGTTAATCCTTAGTTAATCTCTTTCCGGTTTCGCGTTTGTTTCTTTTTATAGATTTGTTAAATATCGTCGAAAGCTCGTCTACAGTAATTTTTCTGTAAAAACTTAATCCGAAATGATCTATCTTTCATCATGTTCCTAGCTAGAAGAGTACCGTTATTTTCGATATCGTTAGAATCTTTTTACCTTCTTAGAAATCCATCCAAGCTGGCCTGTCATTTTTAAGTGGGAGATATCACACCTTATTTTTGGGGGAAGCCTGTGAAATTTTGAGAGGAACATTACTTCTGGCGGTACAGTCTTTGCGTAAGGACGTTCTCCAAATATTATCGTCTCTGTTCTCTGTGCATTTTCTTTCTAAGTGTGTATACACTTATATATTTGAGTTCAAAATGAAGTTCAAATTGAGTTCAATCAAAATTCTTTGCTTTTTTCTTACTAATTTATTTGTTTACCAACCAAAATCAAAAGTTTTTATTAAGAAAAGTTGAGCTTATTTTTTATTACAAGCATTTTGGTACCAATTTGCTCGGTAGACAACGAACATATAGGTCACAGTCGTCCTTTGAGGGTTCACTGCTGGCCTATTATAATTTCCGATTAGTCAACAATAAAATCATATTTATTTTAGTGTAATATAATTTATTTATCGTAATGATCAAACAAAAGGTAAATATCACATAAAATTTAATGGAAATTCCTAACATAACACTTCCATTATAAAAAACGACTGCTTTGATAAAAAAATGGATTAAAAATTATTTTTAATAATTTATATCCGCTATAGCAGCTTTGATTGTCTTAATTCTTAAAATAAAATTGAGGCGGTGGCTAGAAGCTTATGGGCCCTTCTTCCGGAGAACACAGAATTGAACTCTTTATGATGTTCTCTGTCAGTCTACCAACTTTGTCTACGATATTACGGTTTTTTACGTTGGTACAACACTTTTTTAGTGAAGTGTTGGCAAAGCTGAAAAAGATTTGTGCCTCTAAATCAACTCTGTGTTGGTGAATTTCTGACAATGTGATTAAGGTTATGTTATATTTTAAACTGTAAGTTTAAGTCTATTTTAAAGCAATGGCTAGTCGTTAAGCTATTTTAAATAACGCGGTGTCAAAAGGTGCCAAAAAGAAAATTGTTCAGACCATTGGAAAGAAAACGTGGCAAAATTTAAGAGACAGAGTGGACAGGAGTATGTGTCAAAATTTACGAGAAAACCGTAAGGAGTAAGGTATTTTCTGTTGTCCGTAAGTGTTGATTGAGTTATCAATGTAATCTCGGAGAGAACGTACTTCGTCCTGAAGAAGGTAGACAATTGGTATGAAGGTGAGAGCCCAATGGTCAACCTTTAAAAAAATCAGTTGTTGACTTTACTAAAAAAGAACACATAAGGACTACTTTTACCAGTGGTCACGAAAGTCCATTTGTAAGTTTTATCAAATACCTAGGTGTAATATTCGGCCAGAAGCTGACGTGGAATCTTCACATCGAAAATGTTAAAAACGTACTAATATGTAACTATATATCTAAAAGTGTAAAATGTACTATAATATCTAAAAGTGTTACCTATGCGATGCCCGGTATTAGGTAAAATGGATACGGGGACAAAAGGAAAAAGAGGTGAATCACACGAGAACTTATATCTATATATACCTAAGCTGTGTACTTTATATAGTAGTTATTGGAATGTGTACAATAAGCTAATTGACTACAGTACGAATGGTGTAGAATAGAAGGCTGTCAAAGAAGAAAAATATTTTGTTGACATTAAGACGTTTCCAAATATAATATAACTATAGAAGCTGAAATTAATAAAATGATAGCAAAGTTTGTTAACTCGAAGCTTGTGTGAGTATGTTGCAATGTCCTTACAAGATTTGGAAGTTGAAGTAGTCTGGATATCGGGATATTCTGGCTAGTGGGGTAACGAGAAGATGGGTGAACTGGTCGAGAAGGAGCGTGCATTCTTCTAGTTACTTCAAAACCTTCTTTTAAAATTACGACCACGAAGAAGAAGCAGGCATTGATACATGATTGCAAAATTAGTCTCTCATTGTGTGTATTTGTCACAAGAAGTTGGAAATATTGGTTTTTTTATTTGTTTGAAGAATAAATAAGGACTTTTGGTTATAAACGTTCATTCTGTGTGATTGGTATTATTTGTTGTTCGTGAATTTATGAGGTAAGAATATCAAAGTACTAAGATATTTTAGCCCAGTGAGATCCCCGACGTAATTCGCAGTTTGTGAAATTCCACCACTCTAAATATATATATTATAATTTCCGACGAGGAATCACATGAACAGAATTCAGTGATTCCCCGAATAATATGATTTCCAAGCAGATGATATATTATGTGTATTTTTGGAAAGTTTACTAAATCCAACAGATTTTTTAAAATAGTCTTACAAATATTAAGAATTCCCTAGATTTTTCATAGAATGGAATAAAAATCCCTTTTTCCCTAAGCTGGCTCAAAATTCCCTAGATATAGGGAAAATTCCCTAGATCTGGTAACACAGGCAGCCGGTGTACAGGGTTTATGTTAATATAAACGTCTATGGTCTATTCGCATATATTCTAGAAAAATATCATCACGTGACACTTCTGGTTTAAGGGTAATTTCAAATACCGATCGGTCTCTGATCAGACAAAAGATTCCTATCAAATCGAGTACAGCTGTCACTCGGTTGTCAGAAGTAACAGTATATTAATAGTATTTTTTCAAATTATAAACATTTAAATGTGTAATCAATGTTGCTTTTAAAAATGTGTTAAATTAAACTTCCTGGTCTAATAGTAACAAATAAATAGAATTCTAAGGTATAATAGAAGGGAGTGTACATGTTTAACAATTTTACTGGATCTGAAATAGCGCAATAAACTTTTTGTTGTTTTGTCAATACTGAAAAAGCAATTTGCATTATTTGTTAAATAAAAAGGTCACACACACACACACACACAACTGTACATATTGGAAACACACTTTTTTAGTTCAGAGGAGTAAAAAATTTATTTTTAGTGATACAAAAGTAGTCATTCAGTTAATTACAAATCATCGAATAAATTAAGTCACTTTGCATTAAATTTAACGAAAAAGGGTACATGCTAACGAAATATTTAATAAGTAAAAAGAGAATATTCAGAAAAAAGTTCCACAAAATTGATGGATTCACAAACATGTTCACAAAATTTATTATAAAAACTTATTACTACAGATGTTTCGGTAGAGTGCCTTTTTCAAGTGATCTATTGTTGGCATGCGTTTACACTTTATAGTCTTTAATGAAATAGATTGAGGAGGGGAGAACTGTTTGTCTCAAGTTGGTCATTTATTGGCTTAGTTCCAGTGCCATAAAACAAAACACACACACACACACACACACACACACACACACACACACACACACACACACACACACACACACACACACACACACACACACACACACACACACACACACACACACACACAAGTTGGTCATTTAGAATTACATATATCTGTGTTTTTTAATTTGTTAATTTCCATAGATTCTAACAAAGATAGCTTAAGGCTTTTATTTTGAATGTGAAGAATTTAAAATTTGTCATTAATAGAATGATTATGATCTAGAAGGTGAAGTGCGTACGTAGAATCTGTTTTTCTATTATTAAAAGCCCTTTTATGTTCTGCTATTCGTTAATTAAAATTTCTACCAGTTTGACCGATTCAAGTTTTTGGGCAGTCGCCACATTTAAGTTTGTATACACCACTGTGTAAGTGCTTTTTATTTTGGGTCTTGTTGTTTTTAATATATTTGTCCAAGTTGTTTTTTGTTCTGAAAGCTGGTGTTATTCATTTGTGTTTAACTATTTTTGTTGATGATATTTTGCCTGTATATGTAATCGAGCAGAAAGTACTGGGTTTTTTCTCTGGTGGTGTAAATACTAATTTCAGGGCTTTTTTGTGTAGTTTTTAATTTAAAATTTTATTAATTGTTTGTTCGTTGTATCCATTGTATCCAGAATTAAATATCATTAAGCAAATAGCTGTAAACTCAACAACTCAACAAGCAACAAACTTTGATGAAATTCGTGCCCTTTTAGGTCTCTTATATCTTGCAGGTGTATGGAAGGCAAGTCACCTTAATACAAAAAAAACTTGTGGAAAACCGACGGCACTGGTATAGAGGTTTTCCGAGTGACAATAAACATCACGAGATTCAGAAATTTACTAAGGTACATGCGAACTGATGATATCAATACAAGGCATTATAGAAGTAGTTTGGATAAATTAGCGCCAATACGAGATCTTATTACCAGGTGGAACGAAAATCAGAAAAAATGTTTCCCTCATTCGAAATATGTAAAAGTGGAAGAAAAGTTGGAGGACTTTAGAGGACGGTGCTCGTTCCGTCAGTACATACCAAGCAAACCCAATATTGCAATACGGTATAAAAATATTTGCACTGTCTGATGCGAAGTTATTTTATACCAGTACCAAGGAAGTATACGTTGGCAATAACCAAGTGGGTGGTCCATACTATCTTGACACTAGTAGCAAGGCAGTGGCGGAACGGGCTTGTCAACATCTCTACGGATCTAAGAGAAATGTTACCACCGACAATTGGTACACCAGCGTTGATCTTGGTATAAGCTTGAAGGAAAATGTTTTAACTCTCTTGGGATCAATAAAAGTAAATAGAAAAAAAATTCCTGCATATTTCTCTAACAATCAAGGACGACCTATTGGCTCTAGTACATTTGGGTTTAGTTCGAGAGGAACACTAAGGTAAAGATACCAGTAATTCTCACAGTACCGGTAGTTGACACATATGACTTTACATGCTAAAAATAAGAAAATCCTTTTGTGTAAACCTTTGCAAAATAAATGAGTGATATATTATGCCATCTATGACTCAGTGGCAAAGTTATTAGTTTCAGGATTAAAATTTCACAATATGACAGCCATCGTTTTCAGACGTGTACATGCTGATCTGTGTTTTTACTGAATTTCTTGTTAAAAGTGATAAGAAGGTAAGCTTTAAAATTTTTTTTTCTTTATTTACGTAGTACTTTTTACTAAACTAATAGATGTGTGCAGGCTAACAATATCTCGATCATAGCTCATTTAATACTGTAGCTTAATTACTGGTGTGTAAACAACTTAATTTTTTAGTACAACTATTTTGAAAATGTCCCTGTAGTTGACATTTGTGACAACTACTGGAACAATTACTGGGGCATATTTTGTATTACTTATATTCAATACATAATTCTGTTTATGGAAAAATACTTTTGAGATCTTTAAAATGACTCCCACTAGTAGTTGACACGTGTCAATTATTGCATCAAATAAGTATCAATTATTGGTTTCTTTCTAGGTTTTATCATGCCGCCAATCAAGGGGCAGATGTTGTCTGACTCTGAAGAACAAATGGATGCCGGTATAGCAGCTGTATTGGCCGGAGAGGTCGTTGCAATGGCAGCTAAGAAGTTTAAAGTTCCTCGTGCCACTCTGACATATAAGGTTGAACGAATTTCGCCACGATGTCGAAGAATGGGGCCTGACCCAATTTTAACACATGTTGAAGAAAAAATTGTAGTCCAATGGATATTTTCGATGGCTAAAGCCGGATTTCCTGTTGGAAAAAATACTTTACTGGACAGTGTTCAACATCTAATCATACAGTTAAAACGTAAAAATCTATTCACAAACAATAGACCCGGAAGGAGATGGTATAAAAGCTTTCTAGAACGACATAAAGAAGTAGAGAAGCAAACAGCTCAAAATCTTACTGTAAGCAGATCTTCAGTAACAAGAGAAAATAACCAAACATGGTTTAAAGAAGTACGCGAATACTTACATAAAAATGAACATGAGTCCATTCTAGAGGATCCTTCCAGAGTTTTTAATAGTGATGAATCTGCATTTTTCTTAAACCCGAAAGGAGGGAAAGTCCTAACACGGAAAGGAGACAAAACTGTGTACCAGCAAGTTAACAGTGACGAGAAGGAATGCCTGACCGTCTTGGTTACCGGTAACGCAGCTGGCCAAGTACCACCGCCTATGGTAGTGTTTAGATACTACAGGATTCCGAAGGAAATTGCTATGAGTATTCCCCTAAATTGGGGAATAGGAAAATCGGATTCTGGGTGGACGTCTGCTGAAACTTTTTTTGAGTTTATAGCGAATATTTTTCATCCCTGGCTATTGGACGACAACATCAAGTTACCTATTATACATTTTATTGACAGAAATGCTTTACATATCACATTGTATACTAATAGGTTTTGTGCAGATAACGGCATAATTCTTACGGCCCTTTTGCCAAACGCAACCCATTTAATACAACCCATGGACGTTGCAGTTTTTCGCACTCTTAAAGAGGGATGGAAAACTAAATTACAGCAATAGCGAATTGACAATCACGACTCTCCAATTAAAAAAAAGTCCATTTTGGTCCTTTACTAAATACGTTATTACAAGAGAGACTAACTCCTTCCATACTCCAAAACGGATTTAAAAAATGTGGGTTAGTGCCTTGGAATTCTCAGGAGATTACCATACCAAGTGAGATAAAATCAAAGAGTAAACTCTCTGATCACACTTCAAGTCGAGCTTCAAAAAATATTAAAGAGCTAGCACTGGGATTGAAATGTTTGGAAAAATATATTCAACCTAAAAAACTTTTACAGTTTAGAAAGATTGAAGAATGGAATGGAGATAAAGAAGATGTGTCACTTTTTTGTCTTTATAAAACAATTGCCTATGATTATCAAGCAAAATGGGCTACATTACAAAACAAGAAAACGGATGAGAAGAAAAAAGAAACTGAACAAGATAATGACTGTAAGAGTAAAGAAAATATTAAACAGAAAAAACAGCTAAAAGAAATCCCCAACAATTCTGCAGATGAAATATATGACGCGACCACCACACCAGATGTACATATCACACCTGTCAAAAAATTACAGACACAAGTGCTGATCCCTTCAACTTCACATGATAGCATTCCAAATACTAATGTGATTCAGGCAACGCTTTACTTGCAAGGTCCTTCGAGTTCACGTGACATTGATCCACCTAGTATTTCAGCGCAAGCCCCTTCACCAAATGTCTCAAATGTTATAATACCTTCTCGTTTTAAAAGAGTTTTCTATTGGCCTGAGCCGAAACTACCAAAAGGAGAAAAACAGAAGAGGGAAAAATACAATCAGTGGCCTCCTCCAGACAGTGGCAGGAGTATCAGGAGAAAAGGAAAAAGCTAGAACATGAAGAGAACAAGCAAAGGAGAACGTGAACTAATAAAAAGAAACAAAATTTGACAAAAGAAAAGCACAAAAAGCAAACCAAAAACAACATACGATATTTGCTGTGATTCAGAGTCTGATGAGATGAGGAATGTGTTAAATCAGGTGACAGCATAAACGATATTAGCGATAGAAAGTTTTAATCTGAAAAACGCAGTGAATAATTCTAAAAAAACCAAAGGTACTTATAAAGAAGGCGACTATGTATTAGTTGAGTTTCCAGGAGAAAAAAGAGCTCATAGATTCTTCTGTGTTATTCAGGAAGTTATTTCAAAAACTGAAGCTGAAGTAGTAGCGATGATTTGCTGTGATATGGAAAAAACTTGCTTTAAACTAAATTCATATGATGTGTCATTGATTTTAAACAAATAAGAGAAAAGCTTGATTTCCAAAATATGACAGCAGCAGGTGATCGACTAAAATATGAATTTAGCAAGCCATTAGATGTTAGTGGATAAAAATGTTTCAGTGTCAACTACTAGATAGATCATTATTGTGACAAGCACTGGTGACAACAACTTTTTTAGTGTCAACTACAGGGACATTTGCAGCCCCAAAATTTTGTTTATTTTTCTGAATAATTTGGATGTTTTCATTAACCTAATTATAAACATATTATTTTAGAAGCATCATATTACCTAAGTTTTATTAAAGTTTTTGTGTTTACAAACAAATGCGTCGTTTACATCCAAAATTTGAATTTTTTATTCTTAAAGTTTCAAATACTGATACATTTACCTTAGTGTCATATAAACTAAAAAAAAACAGAAAAGTTCTCTTATATTCCACTATGCACCATGGCGACGACGTTAAAGAAATCATATTAGCATGTAATAGCACAAAAACCGCTGTTGATACCGTAGATAAATTATGCGCACAATATGATGTGGCACGTTGTAGTAGAAGATGGCCTATGGTTGTTTTGTACAGCGTTTTATATGTTACAGCAATAAATTCCTTTGTTATTTACAATTCTAACATTCCAAATTCCACAAAGACCCGACGAGAAGTTTTGATAAATTTAACATTTAGCCTTATGTACAACTATCAGAAGAATCGAAGCTAAAATGTCTATATACCCATGACAATAAGGATTCGACTAAAAGAAATCTGTCATTTGGATGAAGATGTCGTGCCAGTTCAAAGAACTCTGGAAGCAATTGGGAGGTGTGGTAAATGTGGATGGAAAAAGAATCGAAAAACGAAATATTTTATTCGATTTGTAAAAAGTATCTTTTAATATAAAAGTATATTTTGTTTGGAACATGTAAATCCAATTTGCAATGACTGTAACAATATTCCGGCTTAATTTTATTATGTGTTTTGTCATCTCTTAGATTTTTTTACGATAAGTCCAAGTGAAATAATGTTTTATTGAAGTTATACTTCTATATGCACGGTCGGCGTTGGAAATTTGCATGAGAGTGAATCTGTGAAACCATTACATATGTAAGATAATGAGTAAGAGAGAGACAGAAGATATATTTTCTCTCTTCCTCTCTCGAGAATAAAAATGTTCCTTTTGTATATATATTTAATATTATATATATATATATATATATATATATATATATATATATATATATATATATATATTATATATATATACAGGTTGAACGAATTTAAAACGGAACATACAATTTAATATATGTCTGTTTGAACTGCATTTAAAATAGTGGACCAATATAAAACTTGGACAAAAATAAATCCATACCCGGTGATAGACATTGTATAAAATATCGTTCAACTATCTGTCTCCTTTTAGGACGCACCATAGTCTTTAGCACCGCCCAAAGTCAATGTTGCCAAATCGCCGTGTAATAATCCGATTTGCGGATCTTTTTGAGAGTTATATCTTCTTCGTATCTTTAAATAAATATTTGCCTATATTTTTCATTGTATTTACCAATCTACTATAACAGACTAATAACAAAAATAAACTTAATGGTTTGTAGTTATTTCCTTTCTTTTCTGTAAATATTTGGTTATTGTTAACACCTTATTTGAAAAACATCAAGAGGAATGAGATTGGCAACACCGCTCAAAATATTCATCTGTTTGACAGCATAATAACTGCTTGTTTAGTCTAGTATTCACAGTGATTCTAGGCTGTAAGTCCGTAGCGTGAAAATAAAATATTTTCGTAAAAATATTAAAATGTATAAAATTGAAGAAAAACTACAAATTTTAACTTGGCATTTTGGAGGTCGCTCGATTCGAGATATAGTTAATTTATTCGTTGTTTCTTTTGCGAATAGGCCGGTTCCTTCGATTTCCACAGTTGAGAGAATAATTCAAAAATTTCGCAGATGTGGATGTATTCAAAACTGCCACAAGTGTAACAATCTTGGTGAACCACCTGTTCGTCAAAAGAGTGAACAACGTATAAATAATGAAGTTGATGTTTGTTTTGTTGTTGAGGCCAGCCAGCCGTGTTCAAGCAGGGAAATTGCTGAACAAGTAAACTTAAGTAAAAACACTGTTCGAGGTATTTTAAAAAGAAATGGATATCGTTGCTATAAAGTTCAAACAACTCAAGAACTTTTTCCCGAGGACAATACTAGACGAATGGTATTCTGTGAAGAGATGATGGAAAAGCAAAATGCTGACGAAAATTTTTTAAAGAACATTTTATTTACTGACGAATCGACATTTTCTCTTCACAGGAAACACAATCCATCCATTGTTCGATATTGGTCTCGGGAAAATAAACATCTAAGTATTCCTGTGCGCACACAATACCCACAAAAACTTAATGTTTGGACGGGTATTTTGGGCGATTATGTAATAGGTCCTTTTTTTATTGAGGGCAACCTGAACGGCACAAAATACCTCGAACTGCTACAAAATCAAATCGTTCCGGCTATTCAGCAACTTCCTAATATGAATTTTGGAGATATTTGGTACCAGCAGGACGGATGTCCCAGTCATAATACAAGGGCAGTTACCGAATATCTCCAAAGGACATTTCCAAACCGGTTAATTGCGACAAACAGTACAATCAAGTGGCCTCCAAGATCAGCAGATTTCTCCCCAAATGATTTCTTTTTTTGGGGGTTTCTTAAATCAAAGATTTATCGGCACAATTTTGAACGTGCCGAAAATTTACTGGAGTTAAGGGCGAAAATTATCCAACATTGTGCCGACGTTACGCCGAATCAACTCAGAAATACAAGAGCTTCTTTGTATGATAGATTCGCCTATTTTTCGGATGTTCAAGGTGGATTATTTGAACCTTTACTCCATTAAATTATGTGCCTAAATAGGTTTTTTTAGTTGTTTTTAGAATTTTATCTTTTAAGTTTCTTTTAGAAATTAAGTTTTGTTTCTCTTAAGATTTACTAAGTTTTAAGATTCTTTTAGAGTTTATATTTTGTTTTTTTACGAATTTATTTTTTATTTTCCAAACCGTTACGGCAAAAAGCAATTACAAACCTATTTTATTAAGAAGAATTATTTGTAAATCGATTTTACAAATAATTTTTCGAGCATTAAAACGTGATAGGTGCGTAAAATATGCGTTTCATTTAAATTGTTCGACATGCTCCTTCCGTGGATCATTGATTACTGGCTGAGCTCACTGAGCTGAGAGCCGAGTGTGACACGGAGTCAGTGTTGCCGATGTCACGATATGAAATTATGTTACAGCTGCTAAAATTATCAGATTTTGCCAAAAATTATGTTAAAATTTTTGCAAAATTATGTTAAAATTTTTGCAAAATTATGTTAAAAATTTTTATCTTGGTAGTTTCTAAAGGTAATAAAAATACATTAAAAAAAATTATTTTATTCAACTTAACTTGTTAATTAAAAAAAAAACATGAACAAAATATATTTAATATCAAATAGGTACTATAATAAAACTAATTTACTTAATTATTATACAAATTTATATAATTTAGGATTCTTGTATAATAAAAACAACAGCTAACTTAACTAGAAATTAATATAATATGAATATTTGAAAAAAAAACAAACTTTTTTATATTTCAACAGGCCATTTTGTGCCTTCTTAAGTATACAGTTGAGTCCACGGATCTTTAGCCGTGCGTCATTAATACCTGGCGAGATAAAACACATACTTTTTATCTAGCATCATTGTCTTCCACGCATGAAACTAAGGATAAACCAGCTACCGCCTGTTATTAAGTAAAGATACATGTTATTTTTACGAACGCTCTACAGTCAGTACATCGAACAGAGATAGGTACAAAAAAGACGCTTGGACGTTTTCAGATTGTAAGTACAATTTTTGACGTTTCTGGTTTGTTTACGTTTGTGGCTGTCAGTTTGTTGACTATTTTGCTATTTTTTGTCCTGTTTTTACATTTTGGAATTATTTATATTACACAAACAGTTATTTTCACAACTAACTTTATATTGCAGTTGAAAATTTTATGGTAAGTGTATTTTATTTTGCCCTTAATTTTCCTTAAAGTTAACCTTATTTACAAAGATTGTCATAACCACTTTCTGTCACTTGCTGTTGCGTTGAGTAAATTTCCGACTGATTTCGTATGCTTTAAATCATGACACACGGGTAAAGATAAATTGACTCAATTGAAATATGTCGTTATTGAATTCGTTATTGATCGAATTTCATGGCATGTGATTTCTCTCATCAAACGTGACAAAAATAAATAAATAACGAACATTTTCGTCCGGTTGGCAACACTGCTGAAATAAAGACAATAGTAGCTTTCAATTTTTATACGTGATGGGCGCGGCAACCTATTTGGGTGGAGTTTTGACTTGTTCTTGAATGAATTCAGAATCCAGCAGCCCGCTGAAGTATTGGATTTTTATAATATAATTATTTGACAACCTCTTGTTGGCCAACCACCTAGAGCGGAGTTGAGCCAAAATACATTGATTTCCTATGTTCCGTTTTAAATTCGTTCAATCTGTATATATATATATATATATATATATATATATATATATATATATATATATATATATATATATATATATATATATATATATATAATATTGTATATATAGAATATTATATATATTATAATATGTATTAATATTATTATTTATGTGATATGTTTTGTATTATTTAAAATTAAACGTTTATAATTATTTTAGGCTTTTGTATTTCAAAATAATTACTGTTTTACCGAGAACTGTCAATTTTGAAATCCGTTAGTGTCATGTCTAATTGGCAAATCCTTTACGTGTTTGGTTTATACGCTGGTGGTTGTAAGTTCGAATCCCAATTATGAATTTCCTTTTTATTTTTGAAATATTTAAAAACCTCACGTTAATCTTATTAAATATATGTAATATACGCAAAAAACATAAATTTTAAAATAAAGTGAAAATTTACAACATAATCCGAGTTGTTGATTTTTTTATTTTTATCTTCGTAAAGTAAGTTATATTGGCAGTTGTAAATACTTATGAATATTACATTTTAATTTATATTGTATTATTATATTGAATTATGTTGCAGTGTATTTTAGTATTGTATTGTAATTTTTATATTAATAACAAAATAAACAATGAATTTTACTGCAGAGTATGTGTAAATTTTTTTTTGCATTCAACTCCTTTTATACATAAAAATAAAATTATATATTTTCATTAAAATATTGATACAATCCTTCATTTACTATACTCCTATTACAGGTCAAATATTTATATACAGCAAACGATGCACCATATACCTATATAACTAATTCTTTTTCTCTTTCTGCTCTCTCTTACCTATAGCATTACATATGTAATAATTGTGCAGATTGACTCGTATATAAATTTTTAACGGCGAACGCGTGTATAGAAGTATAACTTCTACCGGCAGTCCCACTGGACTGCCACACCCGTTTTTTTTTTTGTTTAAGGTAGTTCTGGTAGACTGATATTTTATGGTCTAATTTTAAATTAATTGTAATTTGTTTGGTAAAAAAGAGAATAAATCAAACTATTACAAAAATTGTGGACTATTTTTTGTGCTACGTAAATAAACGTAATAAATAAACAAAGTATGTTAATAATAATAAATAATAAAAAAAAATACAAAAAATAGATTATTTTATTGAAATTTAAACAAAATGCATCCAGAGTACTATTTTGACCGGTGTTTGTAGTAGACCGTGTGAAACTACTGATACACAAAATTAAAACTAATCTACTGAAAGGATGATAACTAATAAAGCGTTCCATTTAAGGAAATTTAAAATAGTCATTCAAAGTTTCAATCACTCCTGTATACCAAAATTAAATATTTCGCTGTTAATAATTTTAAGACCGTATGACACTATGCATTTTCTTGTATCATTTCTTATATCGTTTCTGATATAGAAAGTTATTTATGTTTTCTTGTATCGTTTCTTGCACGTACATTTGTGCTCTGTATGACACTATGCAATTTCTTTTACCGGAAATTGCATGTGATTCGGCACATGATTGGACGAAATTTTGACACATAAAAATAGAACTGCAGTACATGAGGACCCCAAGCCAGATGCTACTGATTAATTTTTAAAATACTGTGGTTTAAAAATGAAAGAAATAAAATCTCCCAATATTAAAACCAAATTGGAAACCCCAAATTTTGGAAGATATTCAACAGGCTGTAATGGAAGACAGAAATAATAAATAATTTGGTTGTAATAATTTATTTGTTTTTTTTTACAAATTATGTGTTTGAATGGCATGCTCTTGAAATTCTACTCTCTTATTTGGAGATATAAAATAATCTTTAAACTCATCACGAATTTTTTAAGCGGTTATGTATTGTTTTTAGTAATACATGTCCTACTTTCAGTATTTCCGATGCTATTTGATCAAATCACTGTGATTTATTGTTTTTCAATTTGGCTACTGCTGTTCTAATCTTGGTTATTTAGCCCAGTCTGGTTAAAAAAAAGGTGGAAAAATGTTTCGCAGATATCTGAAGCTTTTAAGACATAGGTGGGGGATACTAGATGATGAATAGATGAAAAGATACTCCTAGTTTTACCTTGCGTTTTTTTTAAGCAATAATTTATGCTCACAATTTGATTTTTTGTCTATAAATTTTTTCCCTTATATTTTAAATATTTATAACAATATTTATATCATTTTTTTATGTCAAGAATATCTTTATTTTCCCGTTTTTTTAATTAAAATTGATAAATAATTTACAGAGATATTTGCAAAAAAGCAGTTTTTTGCACTAATTTATAAATTTTATTAATTTTTTTATTAACAAAATAAAATGGTATTAATACATTTAAACATCAAGGAATTACCATCTTTTAGATTTGTGCGAAATTTCCCCCCGATCAGTCAAATATTTTATGAGTTATTTAATTTGTTTATCCCTGAGGCTAATTATTTAATGCATGATGCTAGACACATTCAGCAAACTTCATAGGATTCTTTAAGACTTAGACTATCTCAGAAGTTAATTGCATATTGAGTTTTCATCGAAATTGTTTACAAAATAAACGTTTGAAAAATGGGTATGTTTTTTACTTATAAACAATTGTAATAACTTCTATATTTTTCAAGCTACAGACTTGTACGTACAACCATTTTATAGATGGTAAAAAAGCTCACATTAAAAAATAAAAAACCTTCTATGACCAATAGGAACGAAGTTAGTGACTATTTTTAAAAAAATCATATCTCCATTGTTTATAAACATTAAGAAGTAAAATTTGCACAAATTTTGAATGAAAATCTAAACTTTATATTGAAACTTATAGCTATAAAATTTATCTAATTTTTCGAAACGACGGTACTTTCGAAAGATCGACATAGGAAAGTGGAGAGGATATCTGTTTCAGCTCCGTTTTTTTTTCGGCATCGGAACTTCAAATTGCAACACGTAGGAAAAATTTACATTATCTCGGCTCCCTTTGCAGCTGCAAGCCTCTTTTTTTTTATTCTGGGGTAGCTCGTCGAAATATGAATAACTACATAGTTTTCACTGGCCGGAAAATATGGGAAAACTCGGAAAAATTGAGTCCATTTGAAATTCAGCCTAAATACTTACTTTTTTTCAATTTGCTCGAATAGTCTGTCGCAGTATTAATAATGATGACATAATTTTCACCCCCCATAAATCTCGGAAAATCCCGGAAAATCAACATATGTTTTTTCATTTTATATCAATGATGTAATAATACTTATATATTTTATAAATTAAATTTCAGGTAAGTTTTTACACATTATATTATTATATTCCTTATATTAATTATAATTGTTTGTATTTTTATAAATAACAATATTGATTTTTTTTCTATTTTTCTTACAAATATGATATACAATATTAATCTAATCTGCCTTACTGCTTTGATAAAATAAGTCGATTTTTTCATCACTTGCCTTATTAAATTTTGCAATGTTTATTAAACTTTACTTTTTTTATTTTCTTTACATACGTTGTTTTAAAAGTTAAAATTTGGATCATTTATTCGACTTCACTGTCAGGTCTGAACCTTTTTGTTGCAGGTTGTTTGTCTTCACTTATTAAGTCAGTCTTTCCGTACATTAACACATTAATGGGCGATCTTAATGCCAAGGTGGGTCAAGGTAAGGTAGGAGAACAAGTAGAAAAATATGGGCTTGGAAACAGAAATGACAGAGGAGATCGATTGATTCAATTTTGCCAAAGTGAAGACTTCGTAATAACAAATACCTTTTTCAGATTACCTCCTCGACGGTTAATTACATGGACAACTCCACAACATACCAAAGAAAAAATAGTGAGAAATCAAATAGACTACATTATGATAGCAAGGAGGTATCATAATGCTGTTAAATGTACTAAGACGTACCCAGGAGCTGATATAGGCTCAGATCATAACCCGGTAGTTACTGTGATAGAGACGAGACCAAAAAAGATTAGAAGACCACACAGAAAGGCACTAGATTTAAATAAACTTAGAAACAAAAATATACGACAAGAAATAGGAGAAGAAATAAATGAAAACCTCCGTTCAGTGCAGCAACAAATTAACGATACAAACAACGTTAACCAAAAATTAAAGTACATAAATACAGCTATACAAACAGCAGGAAAGAAACATCTTACAAAAACAACAACAAAGAATAAGGAGTGGATGACACAAGATATACTATACTTGATGGAACAAAGAAGAAAGATGAAGAATTACCCAGACAAATACAAAGAAATAAATAAACACATAAAAAAGAGAATAACAGAAGCCAAAGAGGAGTGGATTAAAGAACAATGTGAAGAAATGGAAACCTATGAGAAAAGTACGATGCGTTCAATATGCACAAAAAAGTAAAAGAGATAACAGGAAGCATAAAGAAATGCCAAATAGGTAAACTTAAAGACAAAGATGGAAATCTTATTGTAGATCTAGAGAATAAAATAAGAAGATGGACAGAATACCTGAATGAATTATTTGAAGACGATATAAACAACTTAACTCAGATAATCAATGCAACTGCGCCAGACATATTGAAAGAAGAAGTAGAATACGCAATAAGAAACGCTAAAAATGGAAAAGCAAATGGACCTGATAAAATTCCTACGGCTCTGTTGAAGCTTTTGAATGATAAATCCGTAACCATAATATTAAATTTTGCAGCGAGGAGCTAAAACATTTTCCCCTCCACTTTCCTATGTCGATCTTTCGAAAGTAACTTCGTTTCGAAAGGTTTTAAGTTTCGAAAAATTGGATAAATTTTATAGCTATAAAATTCAATATAAAGTTTAGATTTTCATTCAAAATTTGTGTAAATTTTACTTCTTAATGTTTATAAACAATGAAGATATAATTAACAAAAAAATTGTCGCTAATTTCGTTCCTATTGTTCATAGAATGTTTATTTTTTTTGTTAAATGTGAGTTTTTTTACCAGCTATCCAATGGTTGTACGTACAAGTCTGTAGCTTAAAAAATATAGAAGTTATTACAATTGTTTATAAGTGAAAAACATACCCCTTTTTCAAACGTTTATTTTGTAAATAATTTCGATGAAAACTCAATATTCATTTAACTTCTGAGATAGTATAAGTCTTAAAGAATCCTATGCAATTTGTTAAATGTGTCTAGCATCATTCATAGGGCAAGTTCAATGGTTTAAATAATTAGTCCCAGGAATAAACAAATTGAATAACTTTTAAACTGTTTGACCGATCGGGGGTAAATTTCGCACAATTTTAAAGAACAGTAATTTTTCAATGCTGAAGTGTATTAATAACATTTTATTTTGTTAATAAAAAAATTAATTAAATTTATAAATTAGTGCAAAAAAACTGCTTTTTTGCAAATATCTCCGTAAATTATTTATCAATTTTAATTGAAAAAACGGGAAAATAAAGATATTCTTAATATAAAAAAATGGTATAAATATTGTTTATTTAAATTATAAGCGAAAAAACTTATAGATAAAAAATCAAATTGTGACCATAAATTATTGTTAAAAAAAAACGCAAGGTAAAAATAGGAGTACCTTTTCATCTATTCGTCATCTAGTAATCCCCACCTATGTCTTAAATGCTTCAGATATCTGCGAAAAATTTTGCCGTGAAATCGATGATTTTTGCATAACCAGACTGGGCTAATTGTTGGTTGGCACTTTTATCTGATAATAAATAAAAATAAAAATAAAAATAAAAAATAAAAAATAAAAAATAAAAAATAATAAAAACGTTTATTGCCATACTAATATATTTACATTTCAAAACCTAAGATATTTTAGCCTTCTTTCTTCCTCGACGTCCCGCTCGTGCACCGCCAGCTCTTGAAGATTTCTCCTTTCGGTTCCTGGATTTTTCTGGGTGGTGTCCTCGTCTGCTTCTGTAGGTACTAAAATCGGCAAACGTACCTACTTCCCTGCACACGCCTGGTTAGACCCTGATCAGGTGGTCGATCAGTCTATGGGTGGATCTGTGTATCCTCTGGATCCTGTTCTTCTCGAGGATATCCCTGGTCTTTCGCAGTCTTCGAGTGGCCTGGTTGAAGAACCACCTGGTTCTGTTCTCGGCCACTTCCCTTAGTGGCGTGTATCCTAACCTGTTCTTGATTGTAGCATTCGTGACTCTATCCTCCCATGCTGTTCCGTCGATGATTCGGTAGCATGAGTTTTCAGTTGCTTCCAACTTTTTCCAGTGTGATTCCGCAATGGAGCTCCACACTGGAATAGCATACAGAATCACCGACCTAACATATGCTTGGTAGAGCTGAATTTTCTTCGCCTTCGAGAGTGGACTGGACCTAAAAATGAAAGGAAGTATTAGTTTTTTAGCTGCATTAGCTTTTACCTTAGTTTTTTGTGTATGCACCCGGAAGTTGAGTTTTCTGTCGAGGTGGACTCCTAGGTATTTGACCGTCTCTGTTTCCTGAATTCTGTTGTCTCCTACTGTGATCTGGTTCCGTAGTTGTCGTCTATCCTGGCCGAAAATGATGAACTGCGTTTTTTCGGCGTTGATCTTGATTTTCCATTTTTCGGTGTAGTCCGTGATTCTTTCCAGGTGGCTCTCCATGTTATCTATGATTCTTCTTTCGTCTTTTCCGGATGCATACACTGCTGTGTCGTCTGCATACAGGGCTGTAGAAGTCCTTGGATCTGTAGGGAGGTCTGAAACAAAAATGTTATATAAAATGGGTGATAAAATGCTGCCCTGAGGCATTCCTTCCTGGATTTCTTGAATCGTCGACATCTTTTGGTCTGCTGAAACTTGGAATGTTCTATTAGATAGATACATGTCGCAGATGTTGATGAGGTAGTGGGGAAGTCTAGCCTTGTCCATTTTGTAGATAAGTGCCTTCTTCCAAACCGTATCGTAGGCTTTCTCTATGTCCAGTATGGCTAATCCTGTCTTCTGTTTCCTGTTGAATTTTATCTTCGTGTCGCTGATGATCCTTGCTAATTGGAGTTCGCAGTTTCTTCCTTTTCTGAAACCAAACTGGTCTTCTTGGATGACTCCTCTTCTTTCTGTATGTTTCACCAGTCTCTTGTAGATGATTTTTTCTAAGATCTTTCCCATCGTTTCCAGGAGTGATATGGGCCTGTAGCTTTCCGGTCTTCTTCCATCTTTCCTTGGTTTCAGAAGAGGTATAATCTTGGCGTGTTTCCAGTTGTTTGGAAAATGTCCTTTTTCCAGGCAGTATTTGAAGATATAGTACAGTTGTACTATGATCTTCTTCGGAAGTTCCTTGAGGGTGATGTTGTGGATTCCTTCTTGTCCTGGTGCTCTGCTTCCTTTCAGTTTCCTGATGATTTTTGCAACTTCACTTGGGCTGATGTGGTCTTCTTCGTCTATTTGGAACTCGTTCCTTCTTCTGATCCTGTTGTATTCTTGCTCGACTTTCCTCTTTGTTCTTGCATCTGACATATCCTGGTTTTGTCTGTGTGTGGCTGCCATCTTCCTTGATATTGCATCAACTTTTCCTTGGGTGTCGTAGTGTGTTCCCTCGTTGTCCATGATTTGTGGCATCTTTTGTTTTCCTCTTCTTCTTGCCTTCAGCATTTTCCAAACGTTTCCATGGTTTTCTTCAGCTCTTCTGATGTTGTTGTGCCACTGGTTTTCAGTAAGACTTCTCAGTCTTACTCTTATTTCTTCGGATAGGATGTCTCCGTAGTCCTTGAATTCCTGTCTTCTGGTTCTTTGGAATGCTCGTCTGGCCTTGTTTCTATCCTTGATGATGTCCTGTAGTTCTGTTGGGATGATCAGTCCTCTGTTGTTCGTCATGGATTTTGGGATGTTGGCTTCCATTGCTCGTTGGATTCTTCTTGTGATTTCTTCGATCTTTTCTTCCACTTCTTCTGTTGATTGGAATTCTCTCTTCATTTCCATTTGGTTTAGCTGTCTTCTGTAGTTAGGCCAGTTAGCATCTTTCCATCTCCATCTTTCTACTGGTTCTATCCTTGGCAAGTCGACTCTCGATGTCATCCTTCCTATTACTGGTTTGTGGTCCGAACTGCATTCGAAGTATGTTCTGACGTCCTCCATTATTACATCCTTGGTGATGAACAGGTCCAGTGTTGAGTTGTTGTGTTCTCTTATTGGATTGATCCTTGTTGGTTCGTCTGGAGCGAATAACATCCTATCTCTGTCCTCGCAGTATCTTAGTAGAGTTGTTCCTGGTGCTGTGTCCGTCATACATCCCCATGCTGTGTGTTTGGCGTTGAAATCTCCTGCTACGACTACGGTTGGTGCAGAGTTAAGTAAGGCATCCAGTTCTTCTATGGCTAGATCTTCCGAGTGTTTCCTGTAAATTGAGAAAATGTTAGCTATACCTACTTTGATTCCAACACTTTCGAAGTGGTGTGTGTCTATCAAAACTTGATTCCATTCTATGTTGTTCTTAACATAGATGGCTACTCCTCTGTCGTTTGGTTCGTCTCTTCTTCCGAATCCATCGTAGTTTGTTATTCTTGGAAGTTGGGATTCCGTCATGTATCTTGTTTCAGACAGGCATATGACATCTGGGTTATGTCTTACCACTGTCTCTCGAAGTTCGCTGATCCTTAGCCTCAGTGATGCTATGTTGAACTGGAGAATCTTCAGGTGTTTATGGTTCATTGTAGATCTCTTCATACTTCATGAAAACCATTGCTTTTTCGGCAAATGATTTTGCTTGTAATAGTTCCCTCTTCATATCCTGAAGAATTGCCATCATTTTTTGGACATTGACTACTTCGTTGATTTCCGCCCAGGCGCTTTTGACTCCGTCATTCCTTGGTGTCTGTTGTTCTCCTTTGCTTGCTTGTGCATATGATATGCCACTGGAGATCTTCCTGAATGTTGAAGGATGGGGCGCTGGTGGAGCTGTCTTCTGAGGCTGGTTCCTCGCTCTTCTTGCTGCCTGTCTATCGAGATATTCAATGTGCTTGCTGCACATAGGATAATTGGAAGTGTGTGCCTCCTGGCAGTTGCAACACTTTACTTTATTTATCTGTCCTTTCGGTAGAGGGCAGTGTCTTGTTTGATGTCCATTAGCACACTTCATGCATCTGGGCTGCTTGAAGCAATTTCTGGCTGAATGTCCGAACTCCTGGCAGTTGTAACACTGCGTTGCCCTGGAAGGTTTGGAGTAGGCGTCCCATTTCACTCTGATGTTTTGCACTCCATTAATTTTCTTTATTTCTTTTAAGTCTTGCTGCTTGTCGACTTGTAGTAAGTAGGAGCTACTTTGTGCTCCTGGCTTCCTGGTTTTGAGTTCTGTCACCTTTCCGATTATGCCTTGCTCTCGTAGATCGGCTTCGACCTCGTCGAGGTCCATTCCTGGAGCCGCCTTCATGACAATCTTCTTCGTAACTTCAGACTTCTTTGTGAAGGTATGGAAGGCCGTAGATGTTGAGATGAAGTCCTGTTTTAATTTTTCGTAGTCTTCGTTGGACCTAAGGTACACCCTTGTACCTGCTTTTCCGGACGGTGATATCTGAAAGTTATTGTGCCCCAATAACTTCGTGATTTCTTTTATGAAAGTTGAGTAACTCCCTATTTGTCCTGCTATGACAAGGGGAGGTACCCTTTCTTTCCTGTTGTTGGCTGTTGGAGTGGCTTCTTCCGTGTCGACTGTGGTTAAAACTTGATAACGGTTTTTTGTTGTAACCGTTCCGCTGGTAGTTGGTCGTTGTCTTGCTCCTGCGATGTTTTCGTGGGAATTTCTTCTTTGGCATTTGACTGCTTGGAAGGGTTCCTCCTCCATGATTTCAATATTGTTGGAAGCCATTGTTGCTGTGGTTTCTTCTACTGAGTTTTCAACTTGTCCTATTTCGGTATCTTGTAACTGTTCCTTATCCTGGGCGGGTCCACCTCTCCTTGAGGTGGGCCTGAAGCTTCTGTTCTTGAATAATTTCCTGTGAAGTGGGAATTCTCGTCTTATTGGACTGGAAGCTGAAATTAAATCTGCAATTTTATTAGTAATAACAGTTTTATCGTCTTTTTTAGTCTTGAAAAAGACTAAATCAGAGATATCCTGATTTTTCTTACATGAAAACAATTCAGTCAACGTAAACCGTTCAGTTTACCGCCGACTGGATTGGGTTGGGGTAGCTGTTTTGTCGGTAACTGGTGTAACTCCCATCTCTTTCTAGAGAGGGAGAAGGCAAGTTATCCGCTCTATCCGTCGCTTGGTGGAGTGACCTCAGAGAGTAAGGCTCTCTGTCGGAGGCCATTGTGACCTAGCTAGGGATTAATGCCTTTTTAAAAGAATAAAACAGTAATAATAAAGTTTATTAAACAAGTACACAGTATATATAACAAAAAGAAAATGATATAATATATAACTTATATTAAGAACCTGAAAGAGACGTATAATTATCTCCAGATCCGGAAATCGGGAAAATAATTATACCAATTAGTTCTAAACTAAGAATCTGAAAAGTAATGAACGTTATTTATTAACAATAAATCAAATATAAACAAATTTGAAATTAATAACTAGGGAGAATGTCACCTGTCAAAATATTTTGAGTGGGAAGGAGTTGAGCTAGGGACTTGGGATAAGGACTGGGATGTCGGTCGTTATGCCAATCGGAATAATCAGCAATAAAAAGGGGAAGAAGTACACTGTAAAAATAACTACAGGCAAAAATTCAAATTAATTTTCAACAGAATTTTATAAGTCAATCGGACCTGTAGGAAATAAACAAATAGTGGCAAATAGGCATAAATAATATAAATAATATATATCAATTCGAAAATGAAATAAACGACAAATATTATGGTCATAAAATAATAAAATAAAAATTGAAATTTTTAACAGTGTAATATAAATTCAAAGATAGGAAAAAGTATAAGTATTTTTAATAGTGTACCTGGAAAGAGAAACAAATAAAAGAAATGGTATACAAGTTATATATATCAAGGAGTTATATTCAAATATATAAGTAGCAATTACATATATCAAAGTCAAAGAAATACAAGTAATTTTAATAGTGTACCTGGGGAAAGAAACAAATAAAAGAAATAGCATACAAGTTTATATATACAGATATATCAAAGTTATATTTAGAGTTTAAATATACAAGTAGCAAAATACATATATATCAGAGTCAAAGTACAAGTACTTACGTTTGCAGTGTACCTGAAATAAAAGGGGAAATAAAACACAGTTTGAATCGTTTATTTTCACAAGTAAATATATAGCAGTATATATATCCCTGAAAGAGAAAAATAAAACACAAAGGTAGTCTTTATTTAATCTCAAAAAAAACTTTGTAAAAGGATATATGCACGTTCGGTGACTAAGTCCCGTTAAGTAGGGACTTAGCAAATCTGTAAGAGAATATTTTCTTACACGACTTGTAAGAATGCCGAAATAATCAGAATTTTGACTAAGTCGAAAAAACACAGATTAATTCGGCGAAAAATGGCGACGCTCTTAAAGGAATTTATTAGCAAATTTGACTAAGTCAAAAAGCATAGATAAATCCTTCAAAAATGGCCGCCGTGGTTTGTAGACAAACCGTAGTTAAAGATGTGGAACGTTAGGTTCCGGGTTTTAGAGGTGAGCTGAAAGAAAAACAAGAACTCTCTAGGAACTGAATCAACCAGAGGATCTTACTTGCCTAGAAGGCTGGACCAGCGGACATATCCTGACCCGGTCTGATTTCCTGGCCGTCGTGCACTTCTTTTATGCATAAAAAAGTAGGTCAATCGTAACGGTCGTTTTGGACCTTTTTACGATTGACCAGGCACGGCGACCAATGCCCAATTTTCAGAATTATCATTGGCTGCAGCTCGGATGCATTTCGACCAACGATAATTCAGAAAATGAGCAACAGACTTCTGAATTATGATTGGCTGCAATTACTGTTGCCATTTGACCAATCACAATTCAGCAGGCTGGGCGACATCCCCCCCGCTTCGAAGATCCTTCTGGTGATTTTACTTTATTGAAAAACAATATTTACAATAAGTATCAAACAATCTAAATTTAAAGCAAACAATTGTTTAAGTTAATTGCAAAAAAATAAAAATGACTCTGAAAGAGAAAAAACAAAAATAATGTCTTTGCACTCTTCACTCGGCGTCTTCTGCGGCGATGGCGTCGACACGTGGAGGCGGTGCGGGACGGATGTCGTCAACATGGATCAGCCGGTCTACGTCGTTGTCTCGATGAACTTCGTAGGTGTGATTGCCGGCTGCCCTGATGATAGAATGGGGTCCTGTCCAGGTCTCTCCAAAGTTCCCTCTCTGGTGGTTCCTCACCAACACCTGTTGTCCAGGAATGTACTGAGGTGGAGGACGAGCGTCAGGATTATCCGGGAACAGGTTCCTGGCGTAGATAGTGGCTTTTTGGACAGCTCGCTGGACTCGCTGTTCCCTATTCTCCCTCTGATTGATTTGAAAGTTCGTTTCCTGGGCTCGTCTTGGCCTGTACCCGAGTAGGAGCTCTGCTGGAGTCTGTCCGGTGGCGTCGTTGGCTCTGGTTCGAAGAGTAAATACGACGTCTCCGACGTAGGAGTCCCATCGGGGGTCTTCAGGCGATGACACTCTTGCCCGTAGTCCTTTCTTTAGTTCTTGTACTCTGCGTTCGACGGGATTGGCCCTCTGGTGGTATATGGGTGCCTTTTCGTGTTCGATATTATGACGACGCAGGAATCTCTCCCAGGTTGGTGTTCGAAACTGGGAGCCATTATCCGTGATGATCGTGTTTGGTCGTCCCCATCGGTTGCAGATCTCGTCCTGAAGGAAGGACGTGATGTCTTTGGATTTTGCTGACGTGGTGCATCGGTATTCAACCCAGTTGCTAAGGCAGTCCGTGGCCAGGAGGATGAAACGGTTCCTTGTTCCTCGAGCAGGAGGATAGGGACCTAGCACATCGAAGGAGATCCTCTCCCATGGATTGACGGGGGCCCTCGGAACTATCGGAGCTCTAGGTTGACGTTTGGATGCTTTTGTAGTGGCACACTTCAAGCAAGATCGGATGTGATTTACTATATCTTTGGACATGCCGGGCCAGAAGTAAAGTTCTCGGATGGCTCTGCACGTCTCTTCTTGTCCTGGATGGTTGGCTTCCTCACTGTCGTGGTAAACTTGCAGAACCTCAGTTCGGAAGCAACCAGGGACAAGGAGTCGTTTTTCGCCATCCTGGAGGTAGTATGCCGTGTCGTTTTCTACCAGGAAGTCATCGAGGAGGCCTGACTCGACGTCGTCACGAGGTCCTCTGGTCTGAATGCGACGCCAACGGGCAATGAATCGCTGCACTCCATGGTGGGTTTGATGAGCCCTCTGGATGCGTGCTTGCAGCGGCATATCATTGAGATCGTCCAGGATTGGGTGGTTGGCACCATCATCCTGGGCTTCTAGGAGGCACAGCAACGGGAAGGTGTTGTCTTCCATCATTGGTTGCTGTGGCCAGGCTAGGCGGTCGACTTCAGCGTCAGGGTCGTGGATCGTCTCCTCCTCGGTGGTCGGATGGCGTGATAAGTGATCTGGCAGCTGGTTGTCTCTACCGGCGACGTGGATCACCTTGAAGTTAAATTCTTGAAGCAGCAGAGCCCATCGTGATAACTTGGCTTTGTCTGTTTTGTAGCGGTCCAGCCACAGTAGAGCTCTGCTGTCTGTGTATAGTGTAAAGGCCTGGTCCTGCAGGAAATGCTTGAATCGTTTTAGGGCCCATATGACGGCGAGACATTCTTTTTCATTAATATGGTACCTCTTCTCAGCTGGTTTGAGCTTAGTGGAACCATATGCTATGATCCGTCTGTTGTCAGGTTCGCCTTGGAATAATACGGCGCCCATACCTATCTCAGACGCGTCCGTCTGAAGGCTGAAGGGCAGGCTAGCATCTGGCCGTTGTAATTCCAACTTATTGGCAATGGCATTCTTGATGTTATTGAATGCCCTGTCAGCTACTTCGTTCCATTGGAAACGGTGTTTTCCCGCTGTTAGATCAGTCAGCGGGGTCACCATCTCCGCAAAGTTTGGTACGAAGTCTCGTAGCCAGCTGGCAGTGCCAATAAAAGACCTCAGTTGGCGGAGAGTCTTTGGAGTCGTGAACCCTTGGATCTTGTCTCGATGTCTTTCCATTGGTTGTGTATTTGTGGAAGTGATGGTATGGCCCAAGTAGTCCAGTTCTTTGGCGGCGAACTGGCATTTCTTTAAGGACACCCACAGGCCGTGAGTGCGCAGACGTTCCAGGACCAGGTGGAGGTGCTTTTGGTGCTCCTCCCAGGTGGACGAGTAGACGATGATGTCGTCCATGTATACCTTTACAAATTCGTCCACGAAGCCGGCGAAGACGGTGGTCACCAGCTTCTGAAAAGCTGCAGGTCCGTTCTTCAACCCAAATGGCATCACCGTGAATTCAAACTGGGACCCATCAGGAAGGCTGAAAGCTGTGATCTGTTTGCTGTCCTCGGCCAGCGGAATTTGCCAGAATCCGCTCTTCAGGTCGAGGGTGGTAAAGATGTTTGCTGAGCCTAGTTCCTTTATGCTGTCGTGAATGGGTGGTAAGTTTGAAACCTCGTCCACGGTGATTGCATTGATTTTGCGGTAATCGACACAAAATCGAGGAGTTCCATCCTTCTTGGTGACGATTACAACTGGGCTGTTGTACGGACTTCTGCTTGGACGTATCACGCCCGCCGAGAGCATGTCCTGGACCTCTGAGTACATTATTTTCTTTTTGGCCGTGGAGTACTTATACGGCCTGGTGTTGATGGGAGTAGAGTCAGTCAGTTTGATGGCCATCTGCGTGGCCTTGGTGGTAGGTTGACGGACTCTGTCGTCGAAAACGTCTTGGTACGTTTTCAGAAGCTGTTGGATTTCAGTCACTGCGAAACTTGGGGCCTGGTCGTCTCGTAGGAGGTGGACGTTGTTGCTAGATGTTAGTTTTGTAGACGACTCCCAGAACAAGATGTGGCGGCTGTCGGTCCCTACGTGGATGCACCTCCGGGTGAGGTCTATCAGGGCACCCTCGGACGTCAGCCATGACATGCCAAGAATCAGGTCATGGTGGAGATCATCTACAAGTTGGCATTGGATTCTGCTTGTGAATTCGTCGGAGAAGCGAACGTCCACTTCTACGAAGCCTAGAGTGTGGAGTGACTGGCTTCTTTTGGGCAGCTGGACTCTGGTAGTAGTGTTCTGCACCATTGCCGTCTCGATAAGGCCCGCTCGGATGAAGTTATGACTTGCACCGGAGTCTATCAGGGCCATCATCCTGACTGAGTCGATTTCAACGGAAATCTCGGGTGGTGGTGAGGAAGCAGCGGCTACCTGGAGGATGTTCAGCTGGGGCACCTTGGTCTTGGGACTTAGTGTTCGACGGTGCCCCCGTCGGAGTTTCCCTGGTCTGGACGTGGCGGATTACTTCTTGGTGGAGGTGTAGGACGACCTCCTTGTTGTTGGTTGGGTTGGTTGCGGCCATTGTTGTTATTACGGTTGGAGTTGTTATTGTTATTGTTGTAGTGGCTGCTATTACCGCCTTGGTTGCGGTTATTACCCCTGTTGCGCCATTCATTAAGGGTTTCGGATTGTCTGGGGCGGTCGTGACGTGGTGGATACTGTGGACGGTCCTGCTGTGGCTGTGGAGGACGGTCCGGCTTGGGAGTCGGTCTCTCTTGTTTTTGGTTTGATGCTGAGGGAGTAGAGACTCGTATGTCCCTTTCTAGTTCGTCCACTGTCCGCCGTAGGTCTTCCTCGGTACGTGGTGGATTGCCTCGTAGGTATTTCCTTATTTTAGGGCGCAACTGGTCGAGGATGATCTCGCAGCGCTCCTCGTCTGGGGTATCTGGTGCAACTCGGTTGAACAGGGCCATCTTCTGATTTATGAATTCTGCCGCTGTTTCTTGTCTTTGTTTGTGACCGTATAGTTTGGCCAGCAACTTGGTGAATTTGGACGAATGGCTGAAATGGTCCATTAGTCTTTTGAAGAAGGAAGTGTAGTCCATCCTGGTGTCTGTGTGTGTTTTTGCCCACGCAGCCGCCTCCCCTTCGAGGCCATGCTCTAGAAGATATGCCGTCCAGTGCCTCTTCTCGATCGCCATCTCCAGGAGGTGGTCCGTGGCTGCTGCGGCGAATTCCTCCGGGCTCTCATGTTCGGCTCCGCTGAACTTCTTTAATGCTGGTCTCCATCGTGGTGTAGGTGCTGGTGCTGGTGGTGCTGGTGGATACTCAATCTTAACCGTCTGTCCTTGCATCAGGGTTAGGGCCGTTACTGCTTGTGTTAGGGCTGCTAGCATCTGTGTTAGATCTGCATTGCCTGACGTCGCAGGCTGTGGTGGACTTGGGGCTGTCGTCTCCGTTGTGGAAGGAAGGCCTGACGTCGCAGGCGGTGGTGAGCACTCCGTTGTCTCAGGGTGTGGTGATGTTCTATCGTAGAGTTGGGCGCCATGTCGGTAACTGGTGTAACTCCCATCTCTTTCTAGAGAGGGAGAAGGCAAGTTATCCGCTCTATCCGTCGCTTGGTGGAGTGACCTCAGAGAGTAAGGCTCTCTGTCGGAGGCCATTGTGACCTAGCTAGGGATTAATGCCTTTTTAAAAGAATAAAACAGTAATAATAAAGTTTATTAAACAAGTACACAGTATATATAACAAAAAGAAAATGATATAATATATAACTTATATTAAGAACCTGAAAGAGACGTATAATTATCTCCAGATCCGGAAATCGGGAAAATAATTATACCAATTAGTTCTAAACTAAGAATCTGAAAAGTAATGAACGTTATTTATTAACAATAAATCAAATATAAACAAATTTGAAATTAATAACTAGGGAGAATGTCACCTGTCAAAATATTTTGAGTGGGAAGGAGTTGAGCTAGGGACTTGGGATAAGGACTGGGATGTCGGTCGTTATGCCAATCGGAATAATCAGCAATAAAAAGGGGAAGAAGTACACTGTAAAAATAACTACAGGCAAAAATTCAAATTAATTTTCAACAGAATTTTATAAGTCAATCGGACCTGTAGGAAATAAACAAATAGTGGCAAATAGGCATAAATAATATAAATAATATATATCAATTCGAAAATGAAATAAACGACAAATATTATGGTCATAAAATAATAAAATAAAAATTGAAATTTTTAACAGTGTAATATAAATTCAAAGATAGGAAAAAGTATAAGTATTTTTAATAGTGTACCTGGAAAGAGAAACAAATAAAAGAAATGGTATACAAGTTATATATATCAAGGAGTTATATTCAAATATATAAGTAGCAATTACATATATCAAAGTCAAAGAAATACAAGTAATTTTAATAGTGTACCTGGGGAAAGAAACAAATAAAAGAAATAGCATACAAGTTTATATATACAGATATATCAAAGTTATATTTAGAGTTTAAATATACAAGTAGCAAAATACATATATATCAGAGTCAAAGTACAAGTACTTACGTTTGCAGTGTACCTGAAATAAAAGGGGAAATAAAACACAGTTTGAATCGTTTATTTTCACAAGTAAATATATAGCAGTATATATATCCCTGAAAGAGAAAAATAAAACACAAAGGTAGTCTTTATTTAATCTCAAAAAAAACTTTGTAAAAGGATATATGCACGTTCGGTGACTAAGTCCCGTTAAGTAGGGACTTAGCAAATCTGTAAGAGAATATTTTCTTACACGACTTGTAAGAATGCCGAAATAATCAGAATTTTGACTAAGTCGAAAAAACACAGATTAATTCGGCGAAAAATGGCGACGCTCTTAAAGGAATTTATTAGCAAATTTGACTAAGTCAAAAAGCATAGATAAATCCTTCAAAAATGGCCGCCGTGGTTTGTAGACAAACCGTAGTTAAAGATGTGGAACGTTAGGTTCCGGGTTTTAGAGGTGAGCTGAAAGAAAAACAAGAACTCTCTAGGAACTGAATCAACCAGAGGATCTTACTTGCCTAGAAGGCTGGACCAGCGGACATATCCTGACCCGGTCTGATTTCCTGGCCGTCGTGCACTTCTTTTATGCATAAAAAAGTAGGTCAATCGTAACGGTCGTTTTGGACCTTTTTACGATTGACCAGGCACGGCGACCAATGCCCAATTTTCAGAATTATCATTGGCTGCAGCTCGGATGCATTTCGACCAACGATAATTCAGAAAATGAGCAACAGACTTCTGAATTATGATTGGCTGCAATTACTGTTGCCATTTGACCAATCACAATTCAGCAGGCTGGGCGACAGTTTGACGTCAGTCGCTCGGACCTAAGCCAAGAAGCAGGAAAATAGACTGTGATACTATGGTCAACCTTCCAGTTGCGAGTCTCACCGTCTACTTTTTATCTGATGTCTGCTTGGTGTAATTTTATATCAAAGTTCTCCTCCACCCACCATTATGACGGAAGTTTTACGTTTTTGCGCACAAATTCGCGCATTTCTTGTACAAGAAACTGCAGCGGACACAAATTCTTGTATCTTCTGATATAAGAACTAGGTATACGCTTGTATGACACTATCCATATTTTTGTTATATCAGAAACGATATAAGAAATGATACAAGAAAATGTATAGTGTCATACGGGATTTAGACAATAATAGACTTAATTAAAAATCGTTTTAACTTGGATATATTTTTTGATGTCAAATCTGTCAAATACAGAACGTTAATCTTGCTATGAAATTTATTTTTTAAAAAAGTAGCTAATTATCTTTTAAACTCGCTAAAAACGAATGTTTTCTTATGTAGTGTTAGATACCTACACCTTATAGCTCAAACTAGTAATTACTTACATGATAACAGGAACATAACTTGAAACAGAAGATAATCCAAATAGAGGTGCACTTAAATTATGAACAAAAACTATAGACCTAAAAAAGGCTCACTGTACAGATACAAGCAGTTTTTTTCCAACAAAAAGTTTCGTAAAAATACCGGTCTTAAATTTAGTTGAAATATAAAAAAAAATTGTAAAAAGGAAAACAATTAATTTTTTATCCATTTTCAATGATTCATTACATTTCATTTTTGTTTTAAAATGTACGACTCGACTCACTGAGCACTTTTTAGTCCCAAACTGTTCTAAATTATAATAATTATATTATACACGTTATACTACCGAGAAGAAACAATAGTTTATATAAAATACACATTTTAACTTATATTATTTACGATATTATATTCCGATATTTAAAACCCTATATCCCTTAACCAAAACAATACATACTTCGACGTCACTTCTGAGACAACTAACCTGTTTTTAGTTTTTATTACGTCAAAATTTGGAGTTCTTTTGTTTTTTCTGGAACTTGTCTAGTAAACCATTTTGGCGTGCCTAATGTACCGTTCGAAGTATTTATAAGGATATTAAATTAAGATTTTGATTGGTTTGAAAAAAACTGTTTTGGTTTAAGTATTATATTTAGGTTTTTATATATAATTTAGAATGTTGATAAAATTATATCGAAATGTTTTTTCGCATTTAAATATCTTTAATTTTAGTTGACTGGTTAAAATAGATAGAAAATTATTGTTATTTTTATATATTATTTAGATTATTTTGGTTTCAGTCTCGTGTACCTACAAGTATGTTGTGATTTATTTTCTTCATTGTTAAATTAACAATATTAACGGTTTATTTTCTGTCTGTCGAAAGGTGTGGACGGTCTTGGATGTTCTGCAGTCTCGAATGCAGAGCCACACGCATGTTATTTTCTTCCGGATATGCTTTTTGCCTCTATTTAAACTTGCAGTAAAAGCTTTTATATGAAATAATGTTAAATTTTAAATGTTTTTACAACTGAACATAAAATTCAGATTATTAAATGGTATTATTCTGGAAGTACAAGTAGTAGTGCCGACGGTTATAATCGATAGGTTTTCGTTTTTATCCGAAGGCCCTGTACCAACAAAATCTACAATTCACATTATTTTTAAATTTAAAAAAACTGGTTGTTCATGAAAATCAACCAGATTGTGTAATTAATGAAGAACTGGAACAGCATGAAACTGTCGTATGTATTCTAGCTGAAATTCATTTTTCTTGTAACAGCATCCTAATTTCAAGGGATACTGTATTAGTGCTAGAACTGTATGAAAGATTTTAAAAAGAAACAAATGTCATTGCTATAAATTGCCAAAAACTCCCAGGAAAATTTTTCCTGCAGAGAAATTTTCCCTGGTGGTTATGAACAACGGATTATGTTGTGTGAGGACATAATGGAATGCACTAATCGTGACGATGATTTCATGAAAAAAATCTTGTTTACAGATAAGTTTTCTTTTCTTTAACTGGCCATCACAATCCATCTGTTACCGTAGGGTACTCTACGGAAAATAGGTCCATAAGTGTTCTTTAAAAAACACAATACGTGACAATAAATGACCCTTTTTAATTATGGGCATTTTGGGTCGTCATAAATACCTAGATCTCCTGAAAAATCACATAATTCCAGGAGTTCAAGCATACTTATTCTTCTTATTAGGGGACCTGTCCGTTCCGAAAGTTGGCGATCATTCTGGCTATGATGACTTTGTTGATTGCTGTACGAAATAGCTGTGTTGAGGTCTTTCTATACCATGCTCTCAAGCTAGCAAGCCAGGATATTCTTCTTTGTCATGGGGCTCTTTTTTCTTCAATTTTCCCTTGCAAAATGCATTGGAGTAGCTCATATCTGTGCTGATTTCTCATTATATGAGAATCCTCCGTAGTTCTTCATCATTGGTGACTTATGGTATCTTCAGGATCCTTCTGTATAACCAGAGCTCAAACGCCTGAAGTTTTGATTGAGTTTCCGCCTTTAATGCCCACGTTTCTACTCCGTACAGATGTAATAAGTACACGTAACGTTTAAGGAGCCTTATTTTTGTTTCTAGGGTGAGGTCATGGTTCTTGAACACAGAGCCTTTCCTTGCCTTTCCGATGCGACATTTAATCTCTTGGGTATTGTCCCACGAGTCATTGATTATAGTTCCCAAGTAGTTTTTGTACTGTGAGGCACCTTTAATTCTTATTTGGTTCATATACAGATTTGCTCCAAACATGTTTTCCTTGCTGATGATTATTAGCTTGGTTTTGCTGGTGTTTATATCCAGTCCATCTGTTCTACTTGTTTTCGTTATTTTGTTCATTAAGTTTTGCAGCCCTTATGGTATTGGAAAACACTATTGTATCATCTACAGCTTGACTCCATTTATTGAGACGCCTTCATCAATATCTTTTAGAGCCTGTTTAAAAATGTGCTGCTATTACAGATTGAATATCAGTGATGAAATTATGCACCCCATTCTCACTCCCCTTAAGTTAATTTTAATTACCCATTAATATGGATTAAATTTGGTTGCAGAAAGATGGCTGTCCAGCTCACAATGCACGGGAGTTGTTCGATTTTTTAAACAATACTTTTAAAGATAGAGTTGTTAGTACAAAAGGTACCATAAAAATGCCACCTCGCTCTCCTGATCTTGCACCTTTGAAATTTTTCGTATGGGGTTATGTGAAGCAAACAATTTACCTACATGAGCATGAACGTGCCAGAAATTTAAACGAATTACTTTAAAAAATCATTCAGGCCTTTAAAAGTATAACATCCGAAATGTTGGCGAATAACCGAAGGCAATTATACAATAGATTGGGCTACTGCTTGGCTGAACGTGGTAAACTTTTTAAAAATTTAATTTAAAACAGTTTTAATTAAAATTCTAAAATTGTTTTAGAACAATTTTTTATAATTTATGCTTGAAAAAGTCCAAATTACCTTAATAAAATAGACGACAGCATACGGTTACCTTCGACATGGAGACCTCTCTTAAAGAAAATATCGTCCGCTTTACTCGCGAATCAAAATCTCACTGTCAGAGATGTTCGAGCCAACCCCCGCGCCAATCCCTGTGTCAATCAACACGCTAACCCCCACGCCAACCTCCACCCAAACCACGTCAGCATCGACGGTATAAATGAACCGTCCTCTGTTCACAGTGGCAGTGATGCATTGATTAGTGATCAAAGTAGTAGTGTCCAAGTGCTTGGGGGACTGAGACCTTAGAAACCTTTTTTTCTCTACAGCTTGGGTCATATGGAGCTAGGAAATACGTTCTACTGTTTTATTTAATGTGTTTATCATATTTACTGAAGCATGTGTGTTTACACTTTTGTCCTTTCAAAAATCTTGTTAACTAATTGATTTATACATAAGTGCTGTATTCAAACAAAATTTCTATTAAAATTTTAATTATGGTTGTTTTATGCTTCAAAAAGCAGTTATATATTATTGTATTGTATACATTGTATTGTTTATTTTATTTAGCATATTTCATCATTATCATTTTGGCTTTACAACCCTGTGTGGGTCCTAGCCTCAAAAATTTTTTTCCAGTCGTCCCTATCTATCGCCTTAATCCGCCAAGCACGTATTTCCATATTTTGGTCTATGTTATCTAGGAATCTTGTTCTCGGTCTTCTTCTTTGATTTAGCATATTTACCAGAACATACTTGTGTATTTACAGAACTCGTTAAAAACTTATCAGTATCTAAGTTTAATTTTATTATACATCTTTGATTGTTGTATCTAAATTTTCAATTTGCTTTTTTTATGGCTAAATTTATCTTATATATATTTATAGTTTAGTATATTATATTGTATTTTCATTTATTGTATGTTATATTTACCGAATCAGGTGTTTCCACACCTCTCGGAGACCTTCGGGTTAATTTATTCACATATTTTTTATTTATGAAACAAATTTTGTATGATTGTTGAATAAATTATCCAGTTTTAGCCATACGGCTCACACTCCCTCTAAGGGGAAAATTCACTCATCCCAGATACCTACGGTATCAAAAGGATTGAGCTCTGGTGGGACTCTTTCCGTGTTATCGAGCCCTAGAAGACTTGGTTTGCTGGAGTATCTCCCAAAAATTTTCGTACACACCTGGACGTCGCGAGGAGTACAGCTTTCTGCATGGTCTTATAAAGATGTTCATTTAGACCCAGCTGTTTTATGTTCTCTAGGAGGTTTTTGGGAATAACACCAGTTGTAGATAGAATAATAGGTACTGTCTGGGTACTTTCCATTCTCCATTGTCTCCTGATTTGTATTTCTAGATCTCTATACTTGGCGATCTTTTCGTTGTATTTAACACGCAAATTATTGGTGTTAGGTATCGCCACATCAATAAGTGTTGTTTGTCTGATAAGTTTATTAACTAGTATGAGATCCGGTCTATTATGTGTCACTGGTTGGTCTGTGAGCACAGTGCGGTCCCAGTATAGCTTGTAGTTGTCATTTTCAAGCATTCTGTCAGGGACATATTGATAATAAGGAAGATGGTCGGTTTGGAGAAGTCCCAGTTTGTCAGCTAGTTGTTGGTGGATAATCTTTCCTACTGAGTCATGGCGTTCTTTATAATCAGTTCCGACAAACGCCTGGCAGCCCCCGGTAAGATGTTGGATGGTTTCTTGGGCTTGGCATCCATATCGAAATTTGTCATTTTGGACTTGAGGATCTTTAACAATATATTTCACGTAATTTTTAGTTGGTATAACCTGATCATGAATGGCAAGTAGGAAACCCTCAGTCTCGGTTTCTTTCGGGAATAAATTATTATTATTATTCATCCAAAACAGCTTCATATTTAGAACATTTTTCAATCCAATTCAGAGTATTGTCACTATAGCATAACGAACCAAAATTGCCTCTTGTAATAAGTTTACGAGTTTTTAAAAAACAAATCAAGACCAGCAATTTTTAATTTTTGGTATGGTTCCTTGTTTAAAGTAATCAACTTTTCGAAAAATATTTATTAATATTTTAAAATGTACAAAAGAAGATTGAAATAGTAATAAAATATTTCGTCAAAAAATAACTATTCTAAATATATTTAAAAATTTAGTTAACAGTTTCATAAATACAGCTTTTTTAATTTATTTTACATACAAAATATAAATTGGAAAATACTACAAACATTGCTGTAGAGTGAATGATTGCTAAAGAAGGCCTTAACAGTTTGGAATACCCGAAAAGTATTAGGTTTGAAATAGGTTCTTGTGTCAAAGGCTGCAGCAATTTTAATAAACCAATAATGTGGGTACCTACATAGCCTGTTCCGGTATAAACTACTATCTATAGGGATTTATGTTGTAAATAATATGTCTAATAGTTCTAGTGTTCCCATCATATCTTCATCGATGTTATCAAGCAACCTTGCTCTGGGCCTTTCTCTTCTTCTCTGACCAGTGGATCTATCAAGGAGCGTATTTCTAGCTGGGTCATTTTGTTCCATCCGCAATACATGCTCTATCCACCTCAGATGTCTTAACTTAATATGTTTTACGATATCTGGTTCCTGGTCTGTATATTCAATAAAGTTTGAAGTTGTATCGTCTTCTCCACACTCTAATGTCATGCGCCGTAGATTCTAGTACTTTTCTTTCGAAACATCTTTGTTTTCATTACTTTTTGTTAGAGTCCAGGTCTCTGAACCATATGTTAGTAGTGGGCGTATTATTGTTTTGTAGAATTTTATTTTTGTATTTCTCGATATAACTGTGGATTTAAGAAGGAGATTGAGCCCAAATAAACATCTTTTGGACGTGCAAATTCTGAGGTTTATCTCTGCGGTAATATTATTTTTAGTGTTAAGAAGGGTTCCCAGATATATTCAGTGTTTTTTCTAAAATTTGTTTCAGTGTTTCAATCTGATTAATCTGGTATTTTCCTACAATCAATTCTCATATGGTACCATACGGTGACGTTGTACTGTGAAAAATATTTTATACGCTGCATTCAGAAGCATTATTTCTCTGTGTTTAGAGCATTCAAAGATATCTCCTTTTTTGTGTATGGCGCAAAGTAATCCAATGTTCCAATCATTGTGGAGGGATTTCTGTATCCATATTTCTTTTATAAGCTTCTGTAATGCCTTTGTGGTATCGTGGCCACCTTCTTTACATAGTTTAGCTGGAATATTATCTATTCCGGGTGATTTTTTACTGGTTAGTTTTTTAATTAATTAATCTTAATTAATAATCTTAATTAATCTAACTTCAAAAATCGTTCGTGGTTCCTCTTCCCTCTCGTCTATTCCCCTTACCTCATCTCTTCCGTCTTTCAGATTTTTTTTCCTCCTCTATATTAACTGCTAGGATAAAATATTCCTCTTATCTATTCAATACATCTTCTTTTGTTGTTAATAGGCCTCCATTCTGTCTTCTGCATTGTCTTGTGGTTGCATTGAATTCTTTTCTGTTGATGTTAATTTTCTTATATATTTAAGTTCCTTATTTAAGTGGTATCGTTTTTTTCTTTTGTGTGTCCTCTTTTCTTCTCTTCTCTTTATCTGGTAATTCTCTACAGTTCTTCTAGTTCGTCGAGTAAGCAGCTTTTTGGAGTACCGAAATACTCCGAATAAGATACAGTCTGGAGTTCGCACGTTTACAAATAGAGGTAATATGGTCGGACCAAGTTAGGCTGCTGTTAATGATAACACCAAGATCGTTATACGAAAACACTGAATCTAATGGCTGCCCGTCAACAAAGTACGGCACAAGTGGGTTATTTTTACCAATTCGAAGCACTACACATTTTTCCGCGTCTAAGGGTAGTGACCACTGGAAACACCAAGTTAAAATAGAGTCCAAGTCCATTGGAAGTGTTAGCTGGTGTATGATTGGATTGGCATATATTTTTGTGTCATCAGCGTAGAACGATATTTTACTTGAGATGACTTCGATCGTAGATTAGAGTTTACTGAGGTAATGATGGATAAAATTGAAAATGATAAAAATTTCGTTAACAGAATATGTTTTTCCAATGAAGTAACCTTTACACTGTGTGGAAGTGTAAATTGACACAAGTTAAGGTACTGGAGTGACGTAAATCCACACTGGATGCGTGAAAACCTACTCAAAGTCCACAAAAATTAAATGTATGGTCAGGTATAGTAGGTACTCAGTTATTTGGGCCATTTTTATCGAAGAAAATTTAACGTCAGATAGTTACGAAATGTTACTTAGAAATGAAATTGTACCTACACTGAGAAACTTGTTTGGAGCCAATTTTAATCAAATATGGTTTCAGCAAGATGGAGCTCCAGCTCATTTTGGTGTAAATGTTCGGCGTTATTTAGATGATACATTTCCATGGATTGGTAGACGAGGTAGAATTGAATGGCCTCCACGTTCACCTGATTTCAATCCTGAAGATTATTTTTATTGGAAAATTCAGTTTAAAAAACCAAACCAGCAAGTCTTGCAGAGCTGAGGCAACAAGTTATCGATGAATCTCGAATAATTTCTAGACAATCATGGAGAAATGTGGTAGACGCATTCTACCATCGATTAGGGTACTGTGAACTCACAAATGGAGCACATTTTGAATACTTGATAAACTAACCATTATGTTAAAAAATTTGTAATCTATCAATTGTTACGGTTTAAAGTAGTTGAAAATAGTTAGTATTAAAAAATTTATTGACACAATTAGGCGTTGACAGACTTCTGTTTTATGTATTTAAAACCTTCCAGGCTACATAAAAGCATAAGTGTTACATATGGTTGAACTTGTATTGAACAGGAGATTCCAATAACGACTGAATATACAGGGTGACAAATTTGAAAAACCAAAGTTATTAATAATATAAGAGAAACGGCAAATCTGGCAACAATGCAAATATCAAATATGGAATCTCCGTATCCCAAAATAGGTGTACCTCAAATTTTGTACAATTATGACTAGCACTTTACGAGATAATTGGCCGTTTCCAGACTTTTGAGCCACTCTGTATACACGTAATATTGCATAATATTTTATAACTAAAATATTATAAAAAAACTTACAATGAAGTTAAAACTTCCTTTTGTAAAGTAGTATAAAATTTTTATTAAAATTGTAAAAATATCCAAAATAGAATTATACACTTTTAGAATGGTTTCAATCCTTTCGATCAGATCATCATCAGTGAAAAACGTCTATAAAGTAGTAGAAACTAACCACATAATGAGGTCAGATGACTCTTAAATTACATAATTTGAGTAACAAAACATTATTATTCTTAAGACACTAGGTCGATGATTAGGGATTACATTTTTTAAGGGATCGTAAAATTTCACAGCTCTAAAAACGGACAACCAACAAGGAAAGTAACAACCAACTCTTTTTCACTGATGATATATGACAGGATGGAAAACGATCTGAAAATTTATAAATCCATTTTGGATACTTTTTAAAAATTTTATTAAAAATTATAAACCATTTTACAAAAGAAAGTTTTCACTTCATTGTTAGTTTTTCAAACTATGGTATGCAACCAACCACTGGGAATTTCCCTTTTAAATTTTAAAATATATTTATCTAATATCATTTTTTTACTAAATATATTTAATATCCATATCTTATATTAAAATTTTGACAAATATTAAAATGCTGATATTTGTCTTCTTCTCATATTTTTATTACTGTTAAGATAAGTTTTTATGGACAAAAGAGCTCCGACCTAAGCACGTCATTAGGATTTAGTTATTTGGAGTAATGAATCTAGGAAAGCCAGGGCGAAAGATAGGATGGAAGGGAGACTAATTCTTGAACAGGCCAAGACCCACACAGGTTTGTAGAGCCAAAGATGATGATGATGAATCTAGGTTTGAGGTCTGTGTGGGTGATACACGAAGGTAGAGTTATTGAAATAAGTGTACCTTCCACGATCGACTAACAAGATGAACTATTAAAAAATCGGAAAAGAGTAAGAATTAAGCATGACATGTATGCTATTTTTTTCCGATCCCACACCCACCAGATTTTTGGATCAAAATCAGACCGAGTTATGATCGAAAGTGTATAACAGGTGTGTCCAAGCCTTAAGTCAAAGTAAAAAAGGTTCGTCTTTGAAGTAGTATACACTTTTGACTAGCTTTTGACTTGTCAAAGCAATCTTTTGCATTCAAACACTCCAATACAATATTAATATATTATTTTTATTAAATTAGCTCAGTCTCACTATGGCACACACTTTAAACAGGAGTTTTTAGTTATTATCAGTACTTCCGTGTCCCTCTGGTCCCATTTTTAAAGCTTCTTCAACTATGTCGGGGCTTACAAAGCCCGTACTTCTCCTATTTGATAGCCTATTTTTGGATCTTCGTTTTCTTTGCGTCTCACTTCTGTCAGCACTAAAAGAAATAATGAACAAATTAATTTAAATTTAATACTTAGTATTAAAATATATGAATTCTAATTTGTTAGTATGAATAGTAACACTAAAGAAGTTTTTGTTTTGAAGAGTTTGTTAGCGGGTAAGTACTCTCAACGATCCCGGTAACAGATAGACCTACTTCAGGGAAGCGACCTTGTCTACGTGAGCCTTGGTTATTCCCTCATATCCACATCTAGGAAAAACCATGTCCTAAATCAAATATCCTTACTCCTTACACCACACACTCTTCCTCCTTCAAATCATGAATGTGTTGCCTGTGTGAGTCCATTTCAAATAGGTAAAAGAAATAAAATAAGACATACTCCTAATCAATTTAATTTTACTACCAAAACGACCGGTTTCGCTTTCTACACTTTGCAAAGCATCTTCAGGTCAAACGATACAAAGTAAATTAAATGCTAAAATTATAAAAAGCCCATATTAGGGTGCTGTCGTATAAAGATAAAGATAAAAATTACAGTAACTTACAGAGGTAGACGATTTAAAACCTAAAATTAGACAAACGTGTACCCTGATAGGGGTGTAGAGTTGTGTTATAGAGGTAGCACCTTTTATCGGAACGACCACATCAAGCGTCATAGATAGAAGATGGTTCTTGATAACTGACTTTCACTTACCGACCAGCGGCTTCGGGCGGATGAGTTAGTAAGTGGTAAGGTACTCTTTCGCTCGAGAAATCGGCCTCGAAGGCGGATGAATAAAAAAAACTGTCAACGGCATAAGAATGTAGAAGGCAAGGTGAAACCACTACATTAAAGATTCTACACAGATATCCCTAGTAAAATTATCATGGCTGTACAAAAAAGTAACTCTGTTACTGATCATGGATATCGGAGGCCAAGATCCGGCAGGGGAGGCAAATCACACATAGACCACAGGGCTTCTCAGGTCGATATCAAAAGAAATCTCTGTGAAATACCCATTAGTAATACATTGTCCAAAAAGAAGACTAAAATCGACAGAAAGTGTATGAAGATAGGCACGTGGAATGTTGTCAATATACCAAGCAGGTAAAGTCCATAACGTCATTCAGGAAATGGAAAGACTTGACATAAAAATATTAGGACTAAGTGAAACCACATGGTCCAATTTAGGTGACATATTAGTAGGCCAAACAAAGATATATTACTCTGGTAATGAAAATGAAAGAAAGATATAAGAGTTATCCAGAATCTCTATTGGAATCAAAAGGCACGTGTGAGGCTGAACAAATCAACAAACACAGAGGAATTCGAAATTTTACGAGGGGTGCGACAGGGGTGTATTTTGTCTCCTATGCTGTTCAACCTCTATGTGGAGAATGTTTTTGCAGAGGCACTTGAAGGCACTGATTGTGGTATAAAGGTCAACGGGTACCCGATAAATAACATTCGTTACGCTGACGACACCGCAATAATCACAGATAACGAACATGATGAATAAACACCACAGGAAAAACATATGGCCTGAAGATAAATGCTGGAAAAACAAAATGCATGACAATAAGAAAGGGCGCATTTTTCAGAGTACAACTGCACGTAGATAATGCTCCAATCGAGCAAGTGAAAACATTCAAATACTTGGGAATGATGGTGAATGACCAATGGGATCCTCAACAAGAAATAAAATGCCGTACCGAAAAAGCAAGACAAGCTTTTCTTAAATTTAAACCGCTACTTTGTAACCGCAATCTTTCCTTCAATCTCCGTTACAGAATGGTTAAGTGCTATGTATGGTCCATATTGTTATACGGCATGGAGACATGGACGTTGAAAATATCTTCCATTAACAAGTTGGAAGCCTTCGAAATGTGGACCTTGCGAAGAATGTTCTGCATACCATGGACAGATAGGGTGAGAAACGAGGAAGTCCTAAGAAGAGCAAATACTGAGAGAGAATTGCTCAGCTTGATCAAGGCACGAAAGATTGGATACCTGGGCCACATCCTGAGAGGGGAAAAATACGCAATCCCTCAACTAATTATCCAAGGAAAGATTGAGGGCAAGAGAGGAGTAGGTCGCAAACAAATGTCGTGGCTGCGAAATATAAAGAACTGGACAGGCGTAACTAACACTGGCGAACTTTTACATGCCGCAAAAGACAGACGTCTGACCTTAAGATAATTCGCCAACGCACTATAGGTGCACGGCACCATAAGAAGAAGAATGAAAATGACGCAAATCGCTGGAACGAAGTAGCGATATTAGTTGACAAAACTACCCAGAAATTTGTAACTGGCTTCTTACCCATCTCGCATAGGATTATGATGGTAACACTAAAAACAGCTCAATCTAGAGTCAATATAATTTAAGTATATGCTCCCACAGCAGAAAAGTTGGATGAAGAGCTCGAACAGTTTTATGATGAATTACAACAAGCTTTAGAAGTAACCAAGTAACCAAGAGACGTTACAATAGTCATGGGAGATCTAAATGCAAAAATCGGTAGAGGAAGTCAAGATTGATTTTATTGGAAACTTTGGACTGGGCACCTGTAACGAGAGAGGTTACAGATTGGCCCAATTCTGCCAAGAGACCGATTTTATTGTCGCAAATACTTATTATGATCTGCCGCCCAGGAGACTCTATACATGAAAATCTCCAGCAGACAACCAACTTAACGTCATCAGAAACCAAATTGACTACCTTCTCATCTGCAAACGATACCGAAATTCCATAAAATCAATAAAATCATACCCCGAAGCTGATGTGAGATCAGATCACAACCCAGTTGTAGGAAGGTTCAGAATTAATCTAAAAAAGCTTGTGGCTAAAACTAAAGTAGAGAGAATACAAGTATCCCGTTTGAGAGATCCATCAACAAAAGAGCAAGTTACACTAAAAATTAAATAAGAGCTCACCAAAATAGAAATTATTCCTACTGAAGATGCGAACACTAAATGGCATATGTTAAAAATGCTCTTATACGCACATGTGAGACAATACTAACAGAAGCTGATCAAGAACAAAAATGAATGGATGACCGATGAGATTCTGGATCTCATGGAAGCAAGGAGATCTTATAAAACCAAAGACAAAAACATGTATAATATTATACACACAGAAATAAGGAGACAGATCAGAGATGCAGAGTGGTATAGTGACAGATGCGAAGAGATTGAGCAGTTGGTAGAGAAACATGATAACTTAAACCTTCATAAAAGAATTAGGGAAATAACAGGCACTAATCTTAGGATAAAATCAAACATACTGCTGGATAAAAGCGGCAAAATAATTATAGATGTCGATGAAAGACTAAAAAGATGGCAGGAATATATTCAAGAGCTATTTAAAGACGAACGGACTGAGATAGTACTACAGCAGAAAAGTTTGACAACGGCCCAGACATAACAGAAGATGAGGTATTAGAGACGATAAAGCGAACAAAGAACAGCAAGGCAACAGGTCCTGACGAAATACCTGTAGACATAGTATTGATAATTTAGTAAGTTTAATTGACAATTTCCAATTTTTATCTAAAAGTATTTATCACTTTGTAAATTTTGGGTGGTTAAAAATATCTTGGAGCTCCCTGTATATATAAATGCAAAATCTACTATAAATCTACACAAGACCGCCAATAAAATCAGAGGAAGAGAAGGTGACACTATGTCCCTCTCAAATATTATGCTGTACTTTTAAAATACTGAAATGGAAGAACAAAGGAATCATCATTGAAGAGGAGTACTTAAATAACCTCCGCTTTGAAAATTACATAGTGTTGATAGCATTAAAAGAAGCTAAAGATATGCTGAAAAAAACTTATTTCAGCAACAAAAAAGTGATATTAAAAATTAATGAAATCAAAACCAAAATAATGACCAACCTAGTACCCAGTGACAACATCAAGATTAGGCAAAAATGAATTGAATTCATTCATAAACTTACGTATTTGGGACATGAAGTGAATATCACAAAAGGTAAGCAAATTTAAGTTACAAAGAAGAATATCCGTGAGCTGGACTGCCAGTGGAAAATTAGGATACATTTTTAAAACCAAAAAGTAGAAATGCGAAGATTGGTTGTCGAAACCAAACTTCAAATTTTTGCTTAAATCTTCTATGAAGGCGAAACAGATGATGAAAGGACCAACATGGGGAATCTTAAACTACATTCCACATCATATCGATTCATCTTAGCAAACCCTTCGTGAACTGGTTTCTTGGACTCATAGAGAGTAAATAAAGATAGAGAAAAAACAGTTAAGATTTGATTTCACGTACAGTGTCTCTGCATAATCGCTTTATGCGTATTTCATCCTAACATGACTCATCAGAAAGACCGGTACATAAGCATGGGCTTGTGTATCCTGATGAGTCCTGTTATTTCGAAATACGTGAAATACGTGGAATATGCAGAGGCAATATACGTGGAATCAAATCGTAACTGTCTTTTCTTTCTATACATTTTTAAATTAGAAGTGCCCCTCATCAAGTACCAAAAGTAGGCTTTTCGACCAGTGTTTATTGCTAGTCCTTATTTACGAAGCAGAAACTCTTTCCCCTTCAAAAAAACAGCCAGAGCGTCAAAAATAACCTAAAAACATTTCCATTTTTTTGACGGCCTTCCAACGGGTCTTCTGCTATACGGCTTGTTGTTTTTACAGATGTTTGCTAATCTATCTGGTCCCATTCGGTTTACATGTTCGTTCCAGTTTTTAATTTCTTGTTTTTATCCACCTGTTAATATTTTGAATTTTGCATTGTTTGCGTATACTTCTGCTGGTTTGTCTGTCTCTTAATGATATGGCTGCTATTGATCTTAATACTTTAATTTCGATATTGTTGATTTGTTGTTTCGTCTTTCTTGTATCGGTTCCTTGTCTCCGCAGCATATGTTAGGATTGGTCTTACTGTTGTCTTGTATACTTTCATTTTGCTTTCCGTGGTCAGATATTTGTTTCTCCATATGGTTTCTCGGAGGCAACCACTTACTCTTGCCGCTTTTGATGCTTGACTTGTAGTCTCTGTTCTTATATACCTGTCACTAGTGATCTCTACTCGTAGGTAGTTGAATTTTATTACTTGTTCAACAATTTTGCCGTCTATTTCTAGTTTGCATCTACGCGGTTCTTTACTGATCACTATACATTTAATTTTTTCTACTGATATTCTCATATTAAGTTTGTTTGCTGTGATATTGAAGGTGTGGAGCTGCCTTTGCAGGTCATCCTCGTTATCAGCAATTAGTACTGCATCATCGGCATAGCATAGTATCGTGATTTTATTCGCTCCCATGTGGTATTAGTGTCGTTTTCTTACGTCGTGAATTATTTGATTCATCACCATATTGAATAACAATGGGTTGAGCGAGTCTCCTTGGCGGATTCCTCCTTTTAGTTCTATGCATAATGTTTCCCCTGTTGGCATTATAACTCTGGTCTTGTTGTTCTTGTTAATTTCATTAATTGTTCTTATTATGTGATGGTATATTTGTTCAGGTTGTAATAAATTTAAGATGTCATTTCGCTTCACCCTGTCAAAAGCACTTTTTAAATCTACGAAGCACATGTATGCTGGTTTTCCATATTTAATAGACTTCTCTATTATTTGTCTGATAATAAAAATTACGTCTATTGTGCTGTGGTTCTTGCGGAAGCCTTGTTGTTCATCTGCCATGTTCGTTTTTCCTCGATTTTATCTTTTTTGACTGCCGTTAACAATTTTAATGTACTATTCATCAGACTAATGCCTCTATAATTTTCAGGATTTCTAGAGTCTCCCTTTTTAAGTATCGGTAGCAGGAGACTTTCCTTCCATTTCGCTGGTACTACTCTGATATTTATTATATCGACGAATAATTTTAGGAGCCATTTGCGTAGTGTTCCTCCTCCATATTTTAGCAGCTCATTGTTTATTTTATCAGGACCAGGTGCTTTTCTGTTTTTTAATTTTTTTATTCGTTCTTGTAGCTCTTCTTCTAATATTAGTACTCTATCGTGAGTTTCGTTAATGATTCTTTCTCTGTTCTCTTCTTCTCCTTTTCCATATAATTTCGTGAAATGCTTAGTCCATTGTTCCTCCGTAATGTTATCTATGAGTACAAATTCATTCATTTCTGTTTTTTGTCTCCTTATCAACTTCCACACCTTTTTCTTTGGTACCTTTATATTTGGTAAATTTCTTCCAGTGTTCTTTTTTCATGTTATCTATTTCTTGATTTACTGTATTCCTGATTCTCACATAGTCTTCTCGTGCCTCCAGTGTCTTCACTCCTTTGTATGTTAGGAAAGCTTGTTTCTTTTCATTTGCTAGTGCCTTCACCCTTTCGTCGTACCATGGTGTTTTGTATTCCCGTTTATTTCTGTTAACTTTTCTTTTACCTAAAGCTTCTTCCGCTACTTGTAGGATACATTTTCTTAAAAATGGTTTAAGAACAAAAACTGCGATGGGTTGGTCACATCAGACGTAGAAATTAAACTATGTAGACCAAAGAATGGAGCTACTAGAAATTGAGGAAAGATGGGTAGAGGAAAACTGACGAAGGATTGTGTGGCAGAGAAATTCAGAGAGAATGGTTTAAATGAAAAAGACGCAGTAGACAAGAATCAGTTGCGAAGAAGGGTAAGAAATAGCGATTCCTAAAAAAGGAGAACCTAAAAAGAGGAGAATGAATTATTAAACATTTTTAAAAAGTAAAATACCATCCTTATAAAAAAAAACATCTCATAATTGATCAGATTTTAAGTACAAATTTTAACCATTTAAAACCACATACAAGGAAATAATACCACAAAAACCTAATTAATACACCTACTATCATGCAGACCTAATGCATTAGATACTGACCGTATTTTTATAAAATAAACTAACTTACTTTGATTGATTTCTTAATTTAACAGCCGGATGTTCCTCAGGGTTGTAATTTTCAGGTATACCATACTGCGTTCGGCAATTGTTATTTTCTGTGTTATGAAGCGGTAACCTATAAAAATGTTAATATTAATATACAAAAAAAAATTTTGTAATTTATTAAAAAGACAATAAAAAGATGATTAGAAGATGTTAAATTGTTGGATAAACAGGAGTTTTCCACGTTCATTGTAGATAACTGTAAGAAACCGTGTTTGGCTGTTTTCGTGTTTGAGCATATTTTCTTAACCGATGTTGTTACAGTTACTTTTATTTTATTGGCTAGTCCGTTTATATCCATTTGTTTCAGTGTCTCTATTGATTTTAGTCTTGTGCTTAGCTCTTTTTGGTATTCCGTTTGTTTTTGAAACAGGACATCGGTGGTTGGGTATCGATCTCGTTTAATAAGTTTGTTTCGTTCTACTCTCGTCTGTATTTTAATATTCGAACGAATCTATTGTCACTCCCGGTATAGAATTTGTTTAGTACTGTCACGTCCGTGCATATGTTTTTGTTATTGGAGAGTATGTAGTCTATTTCGTTCTTAGTTTTTCTATAGTTCTAGTTCTATAAATTTTCGTTGTTTAAATAGTTGTACAACATCTCACCCCTTTCGTTCGTGTTGTCCAGCCCAAAGCGACCGATATATTGTGTGTCGCCCTCTTCTTTTGTTCCAATTTTTGCATTAAAATTTCCTGTGATTATTACGAAGTGTGATTTTTCTTGATTCCTTGCTGTTGTCAGATCGTAAAATGATTCAGCTTCCTCGTTTGTTGAGTTTCCTGTCGGTGCATATCCATGTATTATCTGTAAGCTGTATCTGCTGTTCAAAGCGATGACAAGATATATGACTCTGTTTGACAGTGCACAGAACTTCGTTACTTTATAGGGAGCTCGTTTGTTTATCAGGAACACTACACCGCCTATGTGATAATTTTCTACGGAGTTTTTCTGGTATAGCTGCTAACCAGATTTTAAGATGGTACATGCTTCTCCTGGTAAGCGACTTTTGCACAGTCCAATTATATCCCATTTGATATTTGAGATCAGATTTTTATAGACTTCAAACAGGCTTATGATTCAATTAATCGTGCAACATTATGGAAGGCAATGATCGAGCTCGGCGTACCCAAGAAACTAGCTGCGGTAACACAAATGTGTGTAAGTAACTCTTTTGCACAAGTTAGAATAGGGGGAAAAATATCAAATGCTTTCTGCGTAAATTCTGGACTGAGACAGGGAGATCCGTTGTCCCCATTGCTGTTTAACCTGGCCTTAGAATATGTCATGCGAAAAATATATCCAAAAATGAAACCAGATATAACTGCTCGGGGAGCCAAAAACATACTCGCCTTTGCCGATGACGTAGACGCAGTAGCACAATCAACATTAAATATGAGCTAATATTTTCTCGAGCTTTGAAGAACCTGCATTAAACATCGGTTTAAAAATAAATAAAGACAAAACAAAATACATGGTCGTCTCCAAACAAGAACGACGGCGAATAAGGCAAAACATTACTATAAATGATCACAACTTCGAAGTGGTTAAAGAATTTAAATATCTAGGAGCAACAATCACAAATGACAACAAATTAGAGCAAGAAGTTGAAACGAGAATAATGACAGGAAACAGATCTTTCTTTGCAATGCAACATCTAATAAAGTCGAAACTTCTTTCACGAGACACAAAAATCCGGATATATAAGACCATAATACGACCAGCAGTCGCGTATGGAAGCGAAACATGGACGCTAACAAAAAGAGAAATAAATAAATTGCTGGTGTGGGAACGTAAAATTTTTCGAATGATATATGGCCCTTGCAGAGACAGCGTGACAAACGAATGGAGGGGCAGATACAATATCTAGCTAGAGTCTCTATTCGGAAAAAAATCTAGTCAGATATATAAAGGCCAATAGACTCAGATGGGCAGGGCATGTGATACGCAGTAACGACAATCGTCTTATTAACAATGTGTTCTGGGAAAGGCCAGAGGGAAGAAGGTCTGTAGGGCGGCCTAGAAAAAGGTGGAAAGATGCAGTCAAAGAAAATCTAAAGATAATGGGAGTGCAACAATGGGAATTACTGGCACAGGACCGACAAACATGGAAGGCAATAGTAAACGCGGTAAATACTCACGAAGAGTTGTAGCGCCATTGATGATGATGATATTTGAGAGCTCTTGTTCTAGTTCGTCAAGGTGTTCTTGGGTCCTCATAGTTCTTATATTGTAAGTTGCTATACGAAGTAATGATGGGTAGTTTTTCTTATTTGATTCAGTCGAATATTTGCCTCCCTCCGAAACCATGAGGCTGACTGATTGCTCAGTGTGAGATTCTGAGTGTAAAACTCTACTCAGCTGGGGTAATTTCGTATTGATACTCGACATCTTTAACTTGGGAGGTTTTAGCATATTTAAAACGCCACGCTTGTTGAGCGGGTTAGCGAGTGATTCTATACAATCCCTAAAATCAGGGGATTGCCAGTTTCGCCATCCACGCTGTACCGAAGGTATTCTTCTCCGCCGTGGCTGCCATTGTGGACTTCATCCGTGACACTGAATAAGGGACACTAAGCAGGTACTAGTTTCCCGGGTCAGGAGACCCCTGAAATCTCCAAAGGGCAGGGATTGATTCACTTTCCATGATAGGACTATCCAAAAGAGTTCCTACCCGCTACCCGATAGACTGCGTTTTGAAAAATAGAATCATATAAAAATTATGTTAAGTTTAAAAATGATAAAAATGTATATATAAAAGAGTATCAAATAAGCATAAAAAATCAAAAAAGGCATACAAATTTAACCCTGGAACTGCACACTGGGGTCTGAAAAACCCAGGCGTATGAATCATTCAATGTAACTTGCGCATGTCTGCGTCTTTTGGCGATCCCTTACACGTAAATTCAGTTAAGAGCCGACTACGTTAAGAGACAGTCGCTGCGCCGCGTAAGTTTGTTGAATAGTTTGCTATGACGCTTTTAGTAGAGCTGTGGGTACTTCAGTCCCCAGTGTGCAGTTAAAGGGTGTTAAAATTTTGAGGTGCTTTTTGTTATTTGCTAGTATGGCAGATTCTAAGACAAAATATCAGCGTCCACTGACAACAAAAGAATTAGAATGGGAAGCTGAAAACCTGTGGACGAATGAAGATGAACCGGAGACCATCAAAGATCATTTTGGAGGCTCATCAGATGAAGACGATGATTATGTATCTGAACATCAGTCTGACACTAATAACGAACAACAAAGTGACGACCATAATGAAGAAGAACAAACAGAACCCAATAACTCGCAAAGAAATATCGCCAGTATACTGGGAAAAAATGGTCATCGTTGGACCACACAGGCATCAGCACGACAAGGAAGCCCAAGAAGGGTAACATCGTTTTACATTTGCCTGGTCTAAAAAATGAAGCAAGAAATGTTAGTAGCCCTGTTGAAGCTTAGAATTTACTATTTTCTTAAGAGATTGTAGACATTATTGTGCTGCATATAAATTAAGAAATTCTTAGGAAGTGTCAGAGTGGCTTGGCGCTAAGTTACAAAAAATAACCAACAACACAGAAGTCAAAGCATTTCTTGGTTTGCTGTATCTTGATGGTGCATTACTAGTCTCAAATTATAATTTAGATGAGCTTTGGTCAATAAAATGTGGCAATGGGCTATTTCGGGCAATCATGCCTCAACAAAGACTTCAGTTTTTAGCTCTTTGCTTGAGGTTCGAAGACAAAACAGACAGAAATGCTAGAAAATTGGTTGACAAGTTTACCTATATTCGCCAAATATGGGACATTTTTAAAAATAATTGCAAGCTATACTACAAGCCCTATAAGAACTGTATAATTGACAAGCAACTCGTGAGTTTTCGTGCAAAATGTCTATTCCGAATTAACATGGCCAGCAAACCTGATAAATATGGAATAAAAGTAATGATGATAAATGATTATTTTTATTAGACATCGAAGTCACGAAGACATTTTATATGCTGAATGCCATTTCATACGTTGGAAAAGTTAATGTTGAGAATAATGAGTCAGTTCCTACATATTATGTCAGAAAACTTTTCGAACCAATACATAATACTCACCATAACGTAACAATGGATAACTGGTTCACGTCAATACCTCTAAGTAAACAAATGTTGGAACAGTATTAGGTAACAAATCTTGGTAAGTTGTGAAAAAATAAACGGGAAACACCTCCGAAGTTTACACAAAAAAAAGAGGTAGGCACATCCATATTTGCTTTCGACAGAAACAAAACGCTAGTTTCGTACACTCCAAAGGAAAATGAAACACTGAAATACAATGAAACAAAGGGTGGCACAGAGACCTTTGATCAGATGTGCCACTCTTACACGACTTCCCGTAAAACTAGACGCTGGCCTCTTAGAATGTTTTTCAATATGTTGGATGCTAGCAGAATAAATGCTATGGTTATATTTTCACTTGCAAATCCCCAATGGAAAGATGGCCGAAAACGCGATACAAAAACATTTTTAAAAGAACTTTCAACTGCATTAATTGAACCGCACTTAAGGGAAACACTACAAGTTACCAATTTTCCAACAAGCCTACGTGTAAAAATTAGCGAAATATTAGGAGTTAATGTACATCAAAGAGATAATTTTGATGTTAGTTTGCCTAAAAAGGTTAGATCCCGCTTTTGTCCTTGTGGAAAGAATCGAAAAACGAGTTCTGCTTGTTCGTTGTGCCACAAGCCGTACTGTTTAGAACATCGAGCTCAATTATGTTATGTGTGTCAGAACCAAAGTTAAAGTTCCTGGCTAAGAGTAGGAAATAATTATCCTGTAACAACATTTATGTTTTAATTTAACGAGTTTTTAAGAGACAAGTTTAATTCCACTGGAATTTTGTTTAACTTTATTGGTCATACCTCCATATTTTTAAAAAAGTGTAATAAAAGCACTAGTTTATGTTTTTTCACGTTTTTCAGATCTAATGAGAAATGTTTTTTTTAAATAAACATATTTTGAAAATAAGATATTGTTGTGTGTTGTTTTGTACTAAACACTGCAGAAAAAATAAATACATAATATTTATTATAAAAAAAAAACAATTAGGGTTTTCGAGACCCCACTGTGCAGTCTACGTTAGATAAACGAACTGTGCTGTTCTGGGGTTAAAAAAAAAAGCAAAAAAAGCATAAAAAAGTGTTGTCAAATGACTTATTTTTGCATATTTTGTTCATATTTATTAAGAAAATATTCCTGCATGTATTATTTATCTTAAGCATTATGCTTAAAAATCCGGACTCTACTGATGAGTAGAAGTAGAAAAAATTGAGTTTTTTTTGTCATAAAATTATATTCTGATTATTTATTTTACTAAATAGGTCCAATTAAGTAATCTAAAATTACGAGTATTATTGACACACCCTGCGTATTGTGTTTACATAATACGTTAGTTAAATATGCTGAATCATCACTAATATTATAATTTGCAATATTGGATAGTGAAATCAAACAGATCCCCATTCGAGTCCATAGGTAATAACTATTAATATTTAAACCGATTATGAATCATAACTTGTATATCAACATTAGTAGTTTGTTGACAGTTTTCGCTAAATAAGTAATGAAATGTTCCAGCCATTAGGTACAATCTGTCCATTATCGATGTTATTTAAACAAGTCGTTTGATGTATTATGTTATTACAAATAGGAGATAAATTTTTGTTACAACAATAATTATCACAACTACATAGATGGAATTTTCTATATAATTGAAATAGATTACTATTAAATTAACTATGATACATTTAATATTTTTATATAAATTCTACTAAAAACGGCGTATTTGATTTTATCTGTACGGACACCAAAATTTATTGTTTATTGGAATTACCCATTGTTATGCGTATTACATGGTGCCGACCGTTACAAAATATAAAATTTTAACGTAAACTTTCACGGCGAGTCTATTTACTTTTTTGTGAGATTCGATTCAGTCATATATTATGTTTACAATAGAAATAAGGAGAAAGACCAAGTGTCTTCTGCTTTTTTACTTTTTGTTATTCTTCTATATATTGTTGTGTAATTTAATTACAACAATCTGCTCTCAACACATTAATTGTTGCAACAAATCTTTTAAGTTTTAAGAAGAAAAAACATTTTTTGTCACTGGCTATTACCAATTTCCAGTAGTAATGGAACATGATTTCACTACCGGTGTTTTGTGTAAAACGTGAGGTCGCTGGTTAAATGAAATTAGAATAATGACGAAGAAAAAATGCAATATTTTGATTGTGAATAAATTAGCAATTAATTAAAATATCACGAAAATTAGCTGGTTTAACTCATTGCTGTTATCTGTAAAAACACTTACTCTTAAAATATTAGTGTATTAATCCTAGCAGGCAGTAGAATAGAAGCTGCGCATCGCGACGCAAAGAGACGCCGAGGCACGATAGGACATAACCGATTCACTGGGGATGGGTTTCGTTCGCAGTCTCGATAGAAGTGTGTTGAGATGAGCAGAACACCCTCTGAAGACCCTTCTTAGGTGGTCGGTATAGCAAGTGAGTCAAGTACATACCCATAAATCAACTCTATTGTATAGCGCTTTTGAATGGCGATAATCTAACTAAATGGTAAGAGAAATATGATATTTTACAGCGTTTTCTGTGCTTGCGACGTAATTTCCAAATAACAAAAGAGATTTTACTGAATTGAAGAAAATAATATCTTTTAAAGTAAATAAGTAGTTAGAATATACCATTAAATAAGATCATATTATAATACAGTAATAAAAATATTAAATGTAAAATATGTAAATAAATACTAAATAAAGGAAATACAGTTATTTGATTTTACGTACAGTGCGCCTGTGTATCCGCTTATACGTATTTCACCCTAAAAAGAATATTCGGAGCGACTATTTACAGATATTCTGAACGTGAAAACAATATTTCCTGTCGTAAAGAAAGCAACGCTAAAATGGCTTCGGTATGGACGCAATAGCGACATCTGATAATAAGTCACGACACTAAAAATCAGAAGATTTCTAATTTACGAAACCAAAATCCAGATTTTGGCTTTAATCTGTGCCTTCTAAGAATTGCAAGGCAAAAGAGACGTTGATAAAGATGTAATTGGAGAAATAGGGAATCTAAAATTGCATTCCACAAAGTATCTCCTCAACTAAGGGGAAAGATTGTTTTCACGTTCACAGTATCTGTAAATAGTCGCTCTGAAGATTCCTTTTATTATAAAATTGGTATATGTGCTCTGTATACTATACAGAAGCACTATACGTGAAATCAAATCTTAACTGTATTTCCTTTTATTACGGTATACTCATTATGACTACTATACTTTGTCTCAAAGTGACTAGTCTGTACAGGGTAAGATATGCAATGCTAACCTTATAGGAATTTCGCCAAGACGTTGCCAGTTTTATGCAGTGAGCGATGGTGTTCTCTATTTTCTAGCTTTCGAAATAAACGGAATAAACCAGGAGTTCTCAACAAGTCCTCACGTACAATTTTATGTAATTTACAAATATCGTGCTAATAATTTTACATAATACTATACATTATTTGTTTCTAATAGTAACTTATCAACTTTTATATTTTATTAGTAGAAGTAGTTTAATAAAATGTGCATTAAATAAACATTTGTTTCAAAGTTTAAAATAATTCCGGTAATTTCTACTAACTGGAATTTGTAATTTTGGTTGATATCAACTGCAAATACTTTCTTCTAAGTTATTCAGTAGTTAAGAAGCAATTAGAGTAATTCTTGTACAGAATATGTTTAAAAGCTTGATACATCCAGGGCCTTAATTAGTCTTTATATGTTCTTCGGAGCGCGTAAACATATTCGAGTTACGAGTATTTGTACCATCTTGGATGTACTGTTACTGTTTTGTTATTATTTGTTGGTGGCTGTTGTTGTGATTTGCTGTTGGCAATTATTGTTATTTTCTGTTGTTGGCTATTGTCATATCTGACGCCGAATTTTTACCGCAAAATGGAGGAAATTGTTCAATGGAAACGTGGAAAAGCTCTGAAACTTTCAGAGAAGCAGATACTAATGAATATTATTAATTATCATCTTAATCAGGATAACAACGACTCTGTATCAAGTGTAATTAGGAAAGTGTCAGAAATGGGTGGTGTTTGCGAAAAGACTCTGTTTCGCATACGACAGGAATATTCATCATCTGCTGGATTACAATCAACCAATCAACCAAAGAGCAGGCCCAAGAAGCGGAAGGTTGGTAATTCTCGTGACAACAAGTACGATGAAGGTGTTAGGGGCCAAATTCGTAGAATAGTTCATCAATTTTTTCGTGACAACATACCACCAACAATAAACACCATATTAGCTGTTGTAAATGTCGAAGAAACTTTGCCCAGCTTTTCACGGGCCACGCTACATCGCTTGCTGAGTGATATGGATTTTGCGTTTATAAAACGTGGCAGAAATTCAATTTTGATTGAAAAACCAGAAATCATCAGCAAAGTAGTGGAGACAGCAAAGTCACACCAGTTTCTGATGTGACTTCGGTGTTTCCACTACTTTTCTTCCTCTCTCTTTGATTGTCCTTTCTATATTTCTAATTTCCATACTCCTTAAGTCTTCTTCCACATGTTGTCCCCATCTCAGTTTAGGTCTGCCTTCTTGTTCTTTTACCTGGTGGTATGGATTCCGTTATAACTCTTAACAGATTGCTCTTTTCTTTTCTCATTATGTGTCCATACCATCTAATTCTTTGTGCTTTTATTGCTCTAACTATGTTCTCTTGACCCATCCATTCTTGTATTTCGTGAATTATCCATTGTCTTGCATACTCTTCGTTTTCCCTCTTTGGTCCCAGTATTTTACTTTTCTTCTACTTTAACTTTTATTGCGTTGATTTGGTAGATATTTTCGATCGTTTTGATTATTCTTAAAGGTACCTCCCTTGCGTACAATAAGTGGATAACGTTTTTTAATTTGACCTGGTCAAATGCCTTTTTAAGGTCCACGACACATAGATATGCCGGTTTGTTGTATTCTAATGATTTTTCTTGTACTTTCCTCTTTATAAATATAGCGCCGATACCTGATCTTCCCGACCTAAAACCTTGTTGTTTTTCTTTTAGTGTTATAATTTCATTTAGTTTATTTTTTGTCACTTTGGTTATTAATTTTAGTGTTGTCTCTAATAAATTAATTCCTTTGTAACTTTCCAGATCCGAATTGTCTCCCATTTTGAAGAGAGGTATTAGGATGCTTAATCTCAAGTCTTGAGAATTCTGTTTTGTTCTATTATTTTTTGGATTAGTTTTAGTAGTTGTTTGGTCAAATCTGGTCCCCTGTACTTTAGGAGTTCGTTCGGTATTCTGTCCTCGCTTGGTGATTTTTTGTTCTTTAATTTTCTTAATGTTCTCTTTACCTCTTCCTTCTCAATATTTATTTCTTCGTTTGCCGTCACTTCTGGTGTTGGTGGTTTATTATCGTCGCTTTTAGCAAATAGGGATCGAAAGTAGTCTGTCCATGTTTCCTTCCGGATGTGTTTTATTTTAATAAGTTCGTTATTCTCTTTTCTTTGTTCTCTGATCATATTCCAGATTTCTCTTTGTGTTTCGTAGAAGTCGTGTTCTATGTGTTTTGAGAAGCTCTGCCAGTGTTTCCTTTTTTATTTCTATATTTTCCTTATTTCTTCTGTTCCAATTTTTCTTATTCCTATAAATTATATTAAGCACATAATCTTACAATAATATGAGTTACGTGAGATTTCAGAGCGCAAGTAATTAAAGATTAACCAAAATTATGTAAAAACTTTGCTCTATTTTTGAACGTATGTCATTTATGACAGGTAGAATTTTCATTTTATCACAGAATACACCACCCAACAAGAAGCGAAAGCTTTGTCGGTACCTGTGATGTTCGCAGGATAGAAATTTCGGAGGGAGAATGACAGTTGCACTTTTTAGTACACTACGAAAAGAAATAAGGAAGTCATTCAAAACAGTAGTAAAGTTATAGTTACACCGAGAAACAAAGTAATTATTAAAACTAATGTTTTATAAGTTGGTCTGTTTTTTAGTGGTTTTTTAGTAGTCTAAAAAGGTCTCCTAAGTCAAAAATATCGATTTGTTTTTTTAAGCAAACACACATAAGGCTGGAAAAAAAAAGGAAATAAACGCAGTAAGAGATGCTTCAAACCATATACAAATAAGCCCAGAACAAGTAGCTAGGGTATGGAAAGAATATTATGAGAAAAAATTTGTTACCGAAGTGATAAAGGAAGACAATATAATCAATGAAGGCGAAGAAAACACAGAGCCAGAGCAAATAAGTAGAGAAGAAGTAATAGAAGGATTATCAAATATAAAAATAGGCAAGGCAGGTGGAGATGATGAAATTGAACCGGAAATGGTAAAATACATGGGAGAAGAAGGAATAAACTGGCTATGGAAAATATATAAAGAGGCGTGGGAAAAACAAACAATCCCTAAAGACTGGCAGAACGATATCATCGTGCCAATATACAAAAAAGGAGAACATGTAAACTGCGACAACTATAGAGCAATATGTCTGTCATCGATATGCTTTAAAATATATACGAAAATAATACAGAAGAGACTGAGACAAGAACTAGAAATGGTATTGGGAGAAGAACAAATGGCATTTAGACCGGGAAGACAGACAAATGACAACATATATATCATTAGAAACCTAATAGAAAGAAGCATAGATACGGGGGAAAACTAGTATTAGCATTCATAGACCTAAGAGCAGCATTTGACACGATAGAAAGACATATTATAGGGAAATGCTTAAGAAAAATAAACGTACCTAATGCATTGATAAAAATTATAGAAAGTACTTACAAAGAGGTAAAAGAAAGGGTACAAGTAACAGGGGAAAGATCGGAAGCATTTAATTGAGAGAGAGGTATTAAACAAGGAGATAGTCTCAGCCCTTTGCTATTCATAATAGTAATGAACGAATTGATAAGAAACACTAAAGTCAGAACCAATCAACTACAGACAATAATAAGTTACCGCAGATTACAACCGGTAACAATAGAGTCCTTAATGTATGCAGACGACATAGTACCAATAGCAGATTCCGAGAATAAAATGCAGAAACTAATGGATATATGGGTAGAACAAATAGAAGAACTAAAAATGGAGATAAACAAGGAAAAAAGTAAGATAATGATAATCAGCGGCAAAGGAGATAAGGAAGATAATCAAATAAAGATAAAATGTAAAAACTCAGAATTGGAAATAGTAACAACTTACGAATACCTGGAAAGTATAATAACTAATGACGAACAAATAGACTGGGAAATAACAAATAGAGTAGAGAATAACAAATCAATCAAACAAGTTATATTATGCGTTAGCCCCAATAATGGGAAAAAGAAACAAGAGAAACACGAGAAACAAGAATAAAAATATATAACAGAATAGTGATACCGACTATGCTCTATGCAAGTGAAAACTGGACAATTCTGGAAAAACATAAGAGCAGGATAAACGCAATGGAGATGAGACATCTAAGAAGGATAGTTGGAAAGACAAAATGGGATAGATTAAGCAACGAGACTATTAGGAGAATGGCCAACCAGGAACCCATATTGAACAAAATAGCAAAGAGACAAATGAACTGGTATGGGCATCTGATGAGGACGCAATCCAATAGAATATCAAGAAAAGTTTATGAAGCAAAAAACATCGGAAAAAGAAAAAGAGGCAGACCAAGAAAAAAATGGATACAGCAAGTAGTAGGGGCAGGAAAACTTAAACAAAAATCACTCGAGGAATTGAAAATAATGGCAGGAAATAGAAAAGAATGGAAGAGGTGGGTTAATTGAAATTAAAATAGCTAGCCCAAAATCCGACACCCTCATAGGGTAAAAGAAAGGGGAGAAAGAAAGAAAGAAACAAACAAATTAACGTACTAAAAGTTGATTTCAGTTACTTTTTATCTGTTTTTTATGGTATTAAAATATGTATATGTACATTATTTAATATTAGACAATACACACGAGACAACACTTCTCAATACGTAAACAAACTTCAGTCTTTATAGGTTGACAGATAAACTAGTTAGAACATGACGGATTGTCACAGAAATTTGGATTGCGAAAAAGCCCTTCGTCTCGCTTCTTGTTGAGTGGTGTATTCTGTGATTGTATTTTTTACCTAAATAAACGTCTAGCAATTGAGTTTGAGTAACATTTCGATACAGTTCTAAAACACATTGGTATAATTTTTTGGTTTATGTTAGACTTCTGTATGTCATCTTGTTTTAAGTCATGTTTTGTACGTCTTTTTTGATTTTCTTATTTGATTATAATCAAGACACAAAGAAACCATAACTCCGCGATGACATAAATTGGACACAGATAAAAAATTCACTCATAAAAATAACATTTCTGCTAGTAATAAAAATTAAAAAATATAAAGTTTATCTATGTACATTTATTTTAAAATCCTGAGAGCATTTCGTAAAGTTCTTTATTTATCATACAAGTAGTGTCAAAGTGACAAGGCAAAAATAGCAATTTTGAAGTAAAAAAATATATCTGGCATTAATGTCAAATGACAAGTTTTTACTAATGTCTGCCATATTTTGATATGATTTTACCTATTTTTTTAGTTATACTTCTTATATATACTCAACCTACACGAGGTTACATATATCCAATTTCCCAAGAATCATTACATGACAAACAAGAATCGTTTTTACCGAAATCCATCGTACAAGAAGATACCGACTTTTTGATGGATTTATTATTGAGCATCATAGTACCCATTAATAATGGAATATGCAATGTTTGGATCAATTTTCTAGAAGTATATGATTGTATCATTCACAAATATTCTTCCGAAGATAAGAAAGAAATTAAAGAAAAAACATTTTTTCAAGATGTATTTTTGTGGTTTGGGTTTGGTAAAGAAGAAGAGGTTCAAACCAAATGCTCGTATTATTCGATAACCATTGTTACTGGTACTATTACCATTATTGCAGCTCTCCTCTACTCCATGAAGAAGATGATAGAATATTTTAGAGAAGAAGACTACTTGAAGGAAGAATTCGAAAATAGTTTTAACAGAAGATTTAAAATATGTAATTGTAAACTAAATAGAATGATTAATGAATATTAAGCAGTTGTTTTTAAAGCATCTAACACAAAATAAATAATGGACTCGGCGTACAGTGTACGATTTGACTAATATAGGTGCACAAAAGGTATTTAAATTATGTTGTTAAAACTACCTTTAAGCACTTTTTTTTACTTTAAAATAGATAAAATTTAACTGATATAAAGAGACACAAAGACCCTCCACGCTGCAAATCTTTTAGAAACAATGACTGAAACTACCTGAACCTATTTTATGTAGACTGGTCGGATAGTACGAAGGTTAATGTCTCTTGGTGTTATTTGCAATTGTAAGTGCTTTTTATGGTGATCCGTTTAAATGAATATGGCTTTCATCGGAAAACCAAATATTTCATAAAAACGACGCGTTCTTATAATCCATAGCCAACACACGTGCGCAATATTCAACTCTTAGACGCCTATCAGCTGCACATAGACACTGTCCGGTCTGTATTTTGTATGCAAACCTACCAATATTCTTAATCATTCGACGGAGCGATCGATCACTGATATTTGTTAATTTTAATTAGGTTCTGCTTAGGCTTGATTTCTGCGATTGCAGCACTTAATTAAGAACACGCCCTTGATGGTTATGACTTTTACTGGGCGACTTACGTGACCTGTATGATAGCAAAGCATAGTACTTCCTCCTTTTTTTCTTTTTCTTCCTCTTTATAAGCAATTTTCCTATTTCTATTGGCGGATTAATACCTGGCGGAATTATCTCTTGCTATTTTGACGACACGGGTCTCCTCCATTCTGCTTATGTGATTATGTCATTTTTTTTTCTATTTTGTGTCCATTCATTTATACACTGTACGTTACATTTTCGTCTAATGTCTTCTCTTTCGATCTCTCAGCGCATTTTCTGTAATTCTTCTCAGTACTCTCATCTCTGCCGTTTCCAGTAGCCTTTGCGTTGTGACTGTGTCGGGTCTTGTTTCTGAGGCATATGTCTTACACGGGCTTTATAAATTCTTGACTTCATCTCAGTATTAATGTGTCTGTTTCGCCATATAGTGTTATTAAGGAATCCTGCCAGTCTATTTGCTTTTTCTACTTGATCTTTCACTTCTTTGTCCAGGTCTCCATAGCTAGACAGTGTAATTCCCAGGTATTTTTATTTCTATTACTTGTTCAATACTGATGCCATCAATTTCTATTTTACATCTGGTTGGTTTTTTGCTGACTACTATTGTTTTAGTTTTCTGAGATAGGATTGTCATATTAAATTCTTTTGCTCTTATGTTAAATCTGTGGACCAGTCTTTGTAGACTATCTTCATCTTGGGCTATCAATATTGCGTCGTCTGCGTAAGAGAGTATTTTGATTTCTTTGTTTCTCATTCTGTATCCTCTTCCTTTTTTAACGGTTTTGATGATTTCATCCTTGATCTAATTAAAGAGCATGGGACTCAATGAATCCCCTTGTCTTATTCTGCTGCCTATTTCTATAGGTTCTGTAAGTTGTCTTGTACTTCCTTTTGAAAGTTGTCAAAAACTGTTAACATTACGTTGTTAATCGTAGGCTGTTTCAAAAACTTAAGCCTAAATGCGTCGGCAACTGATTTTAAGCTTGGATGGTTTTGGCTACATTTTCCGAAAATAGTACTCCACTCCACAATATTTATAACAGCGAGGAGCTTCCTGAAGACTGGCTAGAGTCAACTTTTGTTGCCATACCGAAAAAACCAAAAGCAAAGTCTTGTGATAAACATCGGATGATAAGTCTAATTAATCAAATTTCGAAGGCATACACCAAGGTTATTTACAACAGAATAAGCAAAAAATGCGAGGATAACATTGGAGATTCGCAGTTTGGGTTTCGGAATTCTCTTGGGACAAGAGAAGCACTTTTTAGTCTACAGGTACTCATCCAGCGCTGCAGAGATATGAACAAAGACGTGTACATATGCTTTATAGACTACGCAAAAGCATTCGATAACGTAAAGCACGAAAAGATAATAATTGAAGTTCTCCATAAGATCGGAGTCGACTACAGAGACATTCGAACAATAGCGAGTCTCTATTGGGGCCAAACAGCTAAAGTGAAAGTAGGATCTACATTGACCAATAAAATTGAGATCAAGAAAGGGGTACGACAGGGCTGTATCTTGTCTCCTATTGTCTTTAACATATACTCAGAAGAAGTATTTAAGACAGCGCTGAAGGAAAGCACAGAAGGCATAAAGATAAATGGAGAAATAATTAATAACATAAGGTATGCTGATGACACTGTGATTCTAGCAAGTAGCATGGAGTTGCCTAATGAGTAAGATACAAAAAACAAGTGCACAATACGGACTCAGACTAAATATCACAAAAACCAAATGGATGTTAGTAAGCAAAACCCAACAACCACCACAGCAACTGATATTAGACAATGAAAGAATTGAACACGTGGATTCGTACATCTACTTGGGAACAACAGTTAACTCAAATTGGGATCAAGCGAAGGAAATACGTATAAGAGTAGAAAAGGCAAGAGCATCGTTCACTAGCATGAAGCAAATTTTCACCTCTAAAAGCCTCACCCTACCTCTCAAAATTCGACTTCTGAAATGTTATGTATTCCCGGTTTTGTTATATGGAATGAAGGCGTGGACAATGACCGCAACATTGATGAAAAAAGTAGAGGCCTTCGAAATGTGGGCTTACCGACGTATATTACGTATATCCTGGACTGAGCACGTGACCAACGAAGAGGTACTACGCCGGATAGGTAAAGAGAGAGAGGTAGGAATAAGTATAAATAAAAGAAAGTTGGAATACTTGGCTCACGTTATGAGACATAATAAATATAGAGTACTACAACTGATCGTTCAAGGGAAAATAGACAGCAGAAGGGGTCCAGGGAGGAGAAGACACTCGTGGCTCCAAAACTTGCGGCAATGGTTCGGATTGTCATCTGCTGAACTATTCAGATCTGCCGTAAACAAAGTCAGAATAGCCATGTTGATTGCCAACGTTCGGAACGGACAAGGCACATGAAGAAGAAGTACTCCACGATAAAAACTTTTTCTATAACACTGATAACCATCCTGGAGCACCTAACATTAAGACGACATTCATATACGTCAGCGGTCTGCGAACTTTTTTAATCATTACTCCAAAAAATTTTTGTGTAAGTTGATATTAACGCATGGCAAAGAGCAAAAAAAACGAAATCGCCCTCTTTTAGCTTTTTTCATATTATAGACCCCATGATAATTTTGAAAAGACAACATTAACTAAAAATTTAATTTAAACATAATTTATTCAATTTATCAATGTAATACCTAGTAATACATAACGGTAATAATAGTAATATATTATGTTATATACATTTGATGAAAAAAAATTCACCCCCACAGAAAATATAAGTAAATGATAATTTCTTGTTATTTTGTAATTCATATGATATTTTTCTTGTATTATTAAACTCTAATAACAAATTGAAACCCATTGGGATACAATTGAGGGTGGACAATTTGGGGTACTATAACAAAGTATAATAATAATAATAATGGTGGTACAAACAAAAATTAGAATTGAAAATTATAAAAAAAAAGAATAATTGAAAACAGTCTTCCTTCACGTTTTGGAGAAATGACGTTCTTTCATGTTCGATACAATTGCTTCAAAATTGAGGCTTTTTGATGTAGAGCGATTTGAATACAGTCTTCGGCGATTTCTGTTCTTCGTTTTTATGTTCATTAGAGTAGAAAAACCTTGTTGGCACAAATATGTTGTTTCAAATGGCAACAATTTTTTAACCGCCTCTTCATGTGCAATTTTGAGAGCCTTTGCAACTTTTGACATCCAAAAAGACGACAAATTTGGTTTATCTCAAATTGAATACGTGCTTCAATATTAGCTCGAAGTTCAAGAATTGCTTCTGTCAAACCTGAAGGTTTTGGTATTATAGCAATTTCACATTTAAAAGGATCTACAATCCAATAGACAGTACGTGTATCAAGATCTGAAAAGTAATCTGAAAACCGCTTTCTGAGTTTGATAAGATGTCTTACAATTGTATCCTTGATGTCAGCAAAAGTAATATTTTCACAATCTTCGAAAAACAAAGCTAACCTTGAAAAATAAGCTATCTTGTTCTGTTTTGTTTCCAATATTGCAGCTTTAATCCAAACGCACACTATTTCTCTCGCTGAGATGATATTAATATTCTTTCCTTGTAATTTTTTGTTTAATACATTTATACTCTCAAAAATGTCTGCTAAATATGCGTGATATGCAACCCAGGAAGAGTTTTTAAACTTATCTACGAGAAAATTTTTTTGATCAACCACAAAAATTTCGACTTCAGTTTTGATAGTCCATTGGTTGATTTAGTACATTTCCGTTAGAGAGCCACCTTACTTCTCTATAATAAAGTAGGTCCGTATATTCAGCTTCACCGTCCTGACATAATTCGATATATAGCAGCGTGTTATTGCATGTCCCTTAATAAAATTTACAATCTTGATGACATCATACATAACGGCTTCCAGTAAAAGTTCTAAATATTTGACCATAAGGGCTTAGCAATGGATCATACAGTGAATAACCTCAATATTTGGGTTATTTTCTTACTAAAGCCAAAAAACCATTAATATGACCCAGCTGAGCTGGAGCTCCATCCAAAAATACTGAAATACAGTTTTCCCATTTGAAACTTTGCGCATTGTAGTATTCATTTACTTTATTGTAGACATTGATTCTACGAGATCTCAACTTAAGAGGAGAACAAAACAGCAATTACTTTTCAAAATGATCTGCACCGTCTCATCAAGCTGAATAGCAAAATATTTAGCCTGTTCTATTGCGAAAATAACCTGTTCCTTAACATTTTCTGCTAATATAGAAATTCGTTCTTTCACAAAGCTCGCAGACAAGGTCACTGAATTCAGTTTCTTCGCTTATTTTTAACCACACATAATCTCTGTCATTTTTACAGCAGTTGGTTTAACCAAATCTTCACCAATAGTGTGTGGTTTCTTATTTAGAGCAATCAACCAGGCTACTTCAAAGCTAGTCCTTGATGCTGAACGCTAATCAAATGCACCAAACAAGTTGCTATTCAATATTTGTCTTTTAACAGATATTTCTAAACTTGCAAGGTATTCTCGCGGTGTTTAAGACAGGTCTAAATGCAAATTATCTTAATATTTCTTCAATTGACTTTTTTCGAAAGATTTTGAAGTCAATACCTTCATACATACAACACACTGTGGTTTCATTGTACCATTGTTTTCTATTTATGGAAAACCGTAATTAAGAAATTCGTCTTAGTATGTTCTTTTTCTACTTGCTGCCTTCTCAAGGGAGACAGAAAATAATAGTTGTAAAATACTTTTAATTAAATTTTCAAACTGTGGCTTACCTTAATTGATATATCGATGATTAATGATAAAATGGTGGTCTTATCAGCAACTAACTAGTAAAAACTCGCTCTCTTACTCGTCAATGTATTTGTATCTTGACGGCATGGCAAGGACTGAGCCTGAGCAGGCAGCCGGGGCCCGGAGCTCGGAGCTGTGCCTTACTGCGCAAAGATATAACTCGAGAACACTCTAGAGGTGGGGAGTGAGATGGCGTGACCTGAATATGTCGCTAAATTGTTTAAGTTAAAAAATATATCAACAGGTTTATAAAATAACAAATTAAAAATATATACTTCTTACTCACAAATGTTTCATTCTTACCCCCAAATATTTAATTTTTACCCCATTTGGTGTAATTTACCCCAGTTCCCCGATCGCTGACATACGTTACAACGACGTTCGGAAACACTCAGTACGTTTCATTCATGGAACGTCACTTTTCATGATACATCATTGTGATTAATTCTATGAGGTAAGTACAACCGAGTGATAGCTAAACTACTAAGTGTACTTGATGTTTCTCCACTGGTTTTAATGGAAGCAAAAATAGTAAACATATAAGAGTCTAGATAATTGTAGCTCTACCAAAAGGAGGAAACTCGCTCACCTTTGGCATGGCAGTGTATTTACCAATGTTGATTTTATATTTTTCAGACAGCCCTCACAAAAAATCTATAAAAAAACGGCTTTAAAAAAATGATAAAACACTTATAAAAGAAACCACAAATATACTAAGAAAACCCAAAAACGGGTAAAAGGGGCCCATATCCTCGGCGGTGAGTCACCGAAGTGGGCGTAGTCCAGAGTGGGGACTCGAGACCCAAGCAAGCAATACAGATTGATGATAAGTCACTAGCGATAGCAGAATTCGCTGGCCTGCATTGTTCGGGGTAGGCTTTGGTGTGGGAGGACTTGTACCCAGGACTTCTACATGACAAGCACTTTGCTGATAAGAGAGCCTCTATAGCGCATCAGAGTGCTATCAGGAGGAAGTGATTGGTCTGGAGCATTGAGGCGAAGTGGAGTGATTCTTGCTTACATGAGTAAATCCTCCTTGTTCCAATGAATTCTTCTTCTTCTTAGTCGTTAACCTGATGCAGGTATCGTGATATCATGAAGCTATTAGCTAAATTTCCCAATGTTCCTCCACGTTTTTCTATCTTCTGCCATTCTAGCACATTCTGACAATGGAGCGCCAATGGTAGCAACAATATGGTCCGTGTATCGTGAAGACCATTTCTTCGAAGCACATGTCCAAAATAGCTTATTATTTGTTCTGATATTTGTGTTCTTAGTCTTTTCTTTATGTTTAGCTGGTCCAGTATGGATTCATTTGTTCTTCGAGACACCCATGGTATTCTCAGCATTCGTCTCCAGCAGTACATCTCAAATACATCTATGTTCTTTTTGTCTTTCTCAGTAAGGGTCCAGCATTCCGATGCATAAGTAAAAACTGGAAAAACTAGACTTCTTACTAGCCTCATTTTTGTATCGGTAGTTATTTCATGGCTTTTCCAAATTTTTGTTAATTTTGCCATAGCGCTTTTTGCGATTGCTGACCGCCGCTTTATTTCTTCAGTACAGCCTCCTTTGTTGGTTATTAATGAGCCCAGATACACAAATTTATCTACAACAGCGATATTGTTTATCATGACCAGATGATTTTGATTGTTGTTAGCTCTGTCAATTATCATGATTCTCGTTTTATCTCTGTTTATTTTAAGGCCCATCGTTAAGCTTACGTCTTCTATCCGTTGTAGCAGGTGAATCAATTCAGCTTCAGAACTAGCGAGGATAGTAGTATTATCTGCATATCTCAAGTTGCAAATCTTCTTCCCGCCAATGGTGATGCCACCGTTCCAGTCCTCCAGTAGCTTTCCGCATTATCCATTCACCATAGATGTTAAATAGAATTGGGCTTAGTATGCAGCCTTATCTCACGCCCTTTGTGACCATGAAACTATCGGTTAGTTCCCCATTTATTCTAACTCTGGCATAATTGTTATTGTACAGGCTTTTAATTAGCAGTATCAGATGATTGGGGACTCCCATTTCAGACAAAACCTGCCACATTTTACTCCAGTTGACCAAATCGAAAGCTTTACTATAATCTATGAAGCACAAATATGTTGTGATGTTGAATTCTTTGGATTTTTCTACAATCTGCCGTACGTTTAAAATTTGTTCTCTAGTACCACGTCCGGGGACGAAACCTGCTTGTTCCTCTGCAATGTTAGGTAGTAAAAAGGGCTTTATCCTCTCGAGAATTATGTGTAAGAGTATCTTACTGCAATGCGCAATTAGAACAATTGTGCGATAGTTGCTGCATAAATCTTTCGCTTCCTTTTTATGTATGGGAATATATAGTGATTGTGTCCAGTCCTCAGGCCATTTACCTGTCTCCCACACTCTTTGACAAATTTGATGTATTATATCCACTCCAACGTCATCTAGGGCCCAAATCATTTCAATAAGTATGTTATCTGGACCGGCAGCTTTCTGACTTTTTTGCTTCATAATTGCTGCTTCAACTTCACTTTTGAGTATGTCAGGTTCCGTCACAAAACTGGCATCTTCTTGTTGTGATGGGGCGTCTGTGCTTTCCTCCATCATCAGTCGTCCACAGTATTCTTTCCGTCTGTGTAAAATATCTTTTTTAGAAGTGAGTAGAGTTCCGTTATCATCTTTGATAGCAAGGTAGTTTGGTGTAAAGGAACGTGTTATCTGCTTTATTTTTTTAAACATGTCTCTGGTCTCAGTTTTGGTTTTATGCTATTCTATTTCCATGCAGATTTTGTTCAAGTGTGTGTTCTTGTCCTTTTGGCAGAGTCGTTTTATTTGACCGTTCAGCGCTCCAATAAATTATATCACTTTAATTTGATATTTATGGGGTGTGCAAGTCTCTCAAGTTTAATTTAGGTATTGCTTTCTTACATCGCCTGCCCCAAAGCTTTGTAGATTGTATTGTTGATTTTCTTCATACTCTTCTATATTTGTTTGTTGGTTATTGTTTTGTCTAGATTATCAAGTTTGACAGGTTATATAAAATAATTCAAAATATCCCGCCCAGCGGTGTGTTTTATCTTACTCGTTTCTGTAGTTCTGTAGTCGTCACAGTTCTGTCTTTGCCTTCACAGTGAGTTGTTTTTGATTTATACCTGGTTTTTATGTTGTTTAATTTTCTATAAAATCTACCAACATAATTATTATAGCACTACATTTTGTTTCCATTTTCTGTTTATAATGTAATATTTGTAGAGATCATTTATCTACTTTTCTTAGGTTTGACTAAAATTGAATAAAAAGTGGGAATTTTTAGTTTATTAACCTGTTAATTTATCACTGTCTATAAAATCTGTTTACTTCACTTATACGGCGAAGCTTTGAAGTAAATTACCTAATTTATAGTCTGAATTATTTCTTAATATTTTGTTAATTTCTAAAAACAAACCTGTGTGTTTGTATCCTAATATATACATGAAAGGCTTAAAAGATAAGATAAACTCTTCAATTTTGACATATCGGTAATACTGGAATGGTATTAAGATGTATGAATAGGCCTAATATTAGAGATTGTTAACATATTTCATTATAATTTTGGATTTTTTTCACGAACTAATTCCGTGTTTATTATAATTCTACAAAAATTTATTTGAGATTACTATATAACTCTATCTATGTCTTATCGCCGCATACAGTAAAAAATTTTGGTAAATCCTGACAAATCCCAGTCCATAATATCCAAAAAGAAGAGAAAATCTTCGATTAATACCACATAAATTTTGGACTTCCTAAATGAAGGAACCAACAAAGCTAAATATTTGTGAATCACGGTAGACAGAACATGGACATTCACACTCCATGTAATTAATACTTTAAAATGGTAAAACTAAAGTATAGCGGAACAAGAAGCAAGCTATTATTTAAAATAGTCAAGCCAAACTAATAAACAGGACTATTATAAGTAAAATAACGTACGCGTTAGCAGCCTATGGTCACCTATGTAAAAAAAAACAAAAAAGATCTAAACGGCTCAGAATAAAAGCCATAGATTAGCAGTAAAACTACCCAACTTCTTAGTAGACAAATTCAATATATTTCATAGAATTAAATACTAACATTTAAAATAGTCAAAACAGTCTGGTGGAACAATGGCTTAAAGAAGCTAAGATCAAAACTCCGAAGACAATTTAACAAGACCAAGAGTAACCAAGACTGGGATACCTACAGGTATAAGCTTACGCTATAAAATAAAGAAATTCCCTAAGCCAAAAGTAATTAATGAAGAGAGTTTTGCGAGGAGATTACAGATATCCCGGCCTGCTCTAGAATCCATAAAGTCCTGGCAAAGGATGGTAGGTCCCGACTAGGCCAAGTTCTATAGGTTGAAAAATAACCACAGTAATGACAAGATGGCTATAAACAAATGTCAGTCACATCAGTCTTCAGGTACAGATGGCATATATCAGATATTTTTGCATATGGGATTAGAGGTATTGCTACCACATATATGCAAGATCCCCAAAGCCAGTTTAGCATGGGTAGTGGGCAAAAGGTTAAAGTCTTATACCTAGCCATGGTAGGTAAAGTAACAGAACTAGCACCAAGGTCATATACATAGACCAATAAGCCTATCGTCTTTTCTATTGAAAACGCTGAAATACTTCTGGATAGGTACAAAGAGATTAAGTACTAAAAGATAATCCTCTAAGCAATCGTCAATATGCATACCAACCTGGTAAATCTACGGGCTCAGCGTTGGATGATCTAAATGGGCTTATCTCAAAGTCAATCAAAACTTATCTCAAGATCAAGATATAGCAATGGCCTCTTTTTTAGATATTGAAGGGGTATTTAATAATGTTACCACCAACTACATATTTGGTTAAAGCAATGAGTAGACGAAGCACACCTGTAGTAATATGCAGATGTATAAAGCAACCATCAAAACAAAAGCAGGTGGAGGCTGTCCTCAAGAAGTTCTGTCACCTCTGCTTTGGGCAACGTTAGTAGGTGATGTTCTCAAAAATCTCTCCACAAAAGACTTTTACTGTCTAGAATGCGCTGACGATATTGCGATCGTCATCAGGGGCAAATTCGCCCAGTTTGTACCTGGTAGAATGCAAGTAGCCCTAAATATAGTTGGTAACTGGTGTAAATAAAGGAGACTGACACTCAATGATCAAAAAACACAAATCATCAACTTTACAAAAAATATAGCATATCAAGGCCTTAAACCACCGGTGCTGAGAGGAACAGAGATTCCATTTGCCAAAGAAACAAAGTAGGTATCTAGGAGCATATTTTGATCATAGGCTTACATGAAATACTCACATACTAAAAACTACACAAAAAACTACCATGTCCTTGGGCAGATGTAGAACCATGTGTGGTAAATATTGGGGGTTTAATCCCAAAATGGCCCTTTGGTTATACACAGGGATTATTACACCATGATAACCTATGGGTCGGTGTTGTGGTGGACAAAGACGCAGCAAGTTGGAGCAAGAAGGCAGCTAAGTCATACCCTAAGGCTAGCATGTCTGTGTATTACAGGGGCCATAAAATCAACTCCTACAGCGGTGTTGGAAGTCCTGCTCAATCTTCCATCATTTCATATCTTCATACAGGGCGAAGCCAGATTTGTGATGCATACATTAATACATAGTCAACATCACATAAGCCAGACGCACAGTTCTGACAATAGGAAGGTAATCGAGGAGCTAAAAATTTAAAAGTAATATACCAGGCACGGAAGACCGGAAGGAAGGTGTATCCATACAAGCAGAAGCTACCTGGTACACTGATGGCTCAAAAACATCTGAGGGTGTAGTAGCTGGTCTAGTAGGGACAAAGCAAGGGATACATTTTCCCTTGCTTTGGTTAAGGATTTAGATGTTTGAAACCTATTTTTATTTTATATTTACCTGCAAAGTATTTGTTACAGCTAGATTAGTCATTACCAAGAATTTAATGTGGCTCTTATCAGTGAGCTCTGAGTGATTAACATAAGCGAAGACCTTTATTGAATCTCTCATAGCCTGTACTTGAGTTTTGATCATTCGAAGAAAGGTATCAAACCTTACTTTAATAATACTCACAAACCAGTTGTAAATTAACGGTACCCTAATAAGTTTTTGTCATAGAAGTACGTGTGATTGGAAAATATTTGTTTGTGTTTTTCTGTGTAAATCAAGTAATATTTAATTTGCATGCTTATTTTACTGCTAAAAAAGCCAATGAAGGCTCTTTGCGACCAGTTCAATACGTACATAAACGTGTGTGTGATGCATTGTGTATTAGAGAGACAAAACTTACGTTATTTTAAAAAAATAGAAAAAAAAGTATAATTGATTAGAGGTCGCACAATATAAACCTAGAGTCTAGACCACACCCTAAGACTAAACGAAGAACATGTAACGATGTTAAAAAAATTAAAAGTAAGCAATACATTTAAAATTTTCATGGTAAGTCTCTAGAGAGATTTCAAGCAGATTGGATTTAGGTTCAAATTGGAAGAAAATACAAAAGTCTTGTGTGAAAGGGCTAATGTCGTTTACAAAAGAATCGAGCATTTTTATTTGTTTGTTTAGACGAAACGTGAATTTTTGCTAAATGTGAAATAAAACGGATTTGGCAGGACGAGAGTATAAAATCTATAAAACAGACCGATACTTTAAAGAGACACGGTATACTGCATGCAAGTGGAAAACATGATTTTATTATTAATAGAGCAGATGTTTTGTTTTTGTCAAAATCGTCAGTCAGTCAGTCAATCGTTCGCCAGTACTTGTAAAATGTTTATGTATAGGAGCATCATGTACATTTAACACTAAAGGTTTCATGGCACGGTTAAATGACACTTTAATTTCACAAGAGTAGAATTAGACGGTTGTGACATTTTTACAACACAAGTTCACTTATTAATATCGCTTTTATTATGGAACTAACAATTCCACGTGTTTTAATCAGAAGACTTTACAAACATAACCTGCTAATCTTAAAAAAATAATTCACAATCTACAAAACACAATCTGACGCTTGGAAATTTTAATCCTTTCTAAGAAAGTTGAGGACTTATAAACAGACACTCTCTTTTTCGGAAATTGTAAATATTTTTTACCTGTAGAGATTACAAACTTATATCATTTGCTGATAATATAAGTTAATTTGCTAAAATGACTACAAAATTTAAGACCAGAATTAAAATAAATTGGTATACTTAAAAATTTTGGGTTAAACCCAAATATTTTCAGAACAATGCTGAATATTTTATTTTAGAAAATTTCCATCACTGTTTTATGATGTTATATTAGGTTTTATCTCACGTGTAATAAAATTTGTACAGTCAACCATTTTTAAATATACTATAGATAATGGTTGTATTTCTACAGTTGTGATCGTCCTTACAGTAGGTTTAAAATAAATGCTGAAGAATGATTTTTTCCATAAAATCTAATAAGATCTGCATAGCACTCTGGAACCATCGCATTTAATTAATTGGTTTAACAGTCTTATTTTGTGAATGAACGACAAGATATTATGACATATCTTTTAATTTAAAACAGAAACAATCAGCAAAACAATACCTTACAGTTTTAAGTACCTACTTGTAACCTAAAATATATATTGAAACAGACTCACCTCTCATTTGTATACGATACTTCCCCATTTCCGTTTTCCATATCTTAATATTTTTCGTTCTGTATTATCCTTTAAAAATTCTATCACTAATCAGCACCATTTAACTAAAACAGATTATACGAAATTAAATTCCACGAATTATTATCTGTTATCAGTATTAACTAAAATGAAAGTAATCAACTGATATAATGATTAGGGACTGACATCGTATTTGGATTCTTAATATCTGCAGCCTATTATCGAAGAAAAGCGGCTCTCCAGTGGCGGATCTTAATGAGAGTAATAAATAAATATGAAAATATTACCAGCATAATTTTTGGACCAAAAATATGAATCAAAACTGGAAGTCTTGGAAGAAAGGAATCAATATAAATATGAACCTCATTACAGTAAGAAAACCTGTTAAATAGAGCTGATGTCACCGGGGGCCCTAGTCGTGGATTAATGCGTACCCCGATTCGCATCGCCCCACATCAAAATATAGACGATTTTTGCTATTGGCCGACTAATCTGAAAATGCCATATAAAAACACATAAATATGGGACATTTTCAATTCACGGCCAGTATAGTTCGGCGCCCATATAGGATCTCCTGTACCCTAGAAGTTCATTGTCTGGGCTCTGTTTCTGTTCTTCGAACTGAGACTCTGTGGCTATACTTTTTCCACCTTTTAAAGTTTTAATTTCATTTTCATGTGAGGAAATACCAATATTCCACTTAAGATGGAACATATGCAGAGGGCACTTCGAATGGACTGGTTGAAGTACCTCTGTAAGGCAACGTGGGAATGGACCAGTGGTCATAGATTTCCATGCCCGCCCTTTCCATAATATGGTGATATAACACCCAACAAACAACACGAGACTGCGAGCCAGGCTCCCAGTGAGCTACGCTACAAGCTCGATACCAGCAGCTAACTGTATCGTCGACCTATTTTGCAGTTCCTGACACTGTGCAGTGCCGGAGGTTTCAGCGATTAAGAAGCCACCAGTCCCAGAAGGTACTGACGCCCCCGGACTAGCCACGGAGTCACTCCCTGCCCTACTGCCTGTGATACGTACACCACGTAGGCGCAGGCATACCTTCTACTAAGAAAACCGGCCGGCAAATGATTATGGGTTCCTGATGGTATAGAAGAGGACAAAGTCGTTGAAGACGAGGGTGCTGTGACAGAAGACGGTACCTGCAGAAGAAGAAGATGACCACCGGAAGCTGCTGTGCTGCGTTGTGTTTTATTTACAAACTATTACAGACTTGTTACGGACTTGATTTCATAAACTTTTTTTCTTGTACTAATGTAATTGTATTTCTTGCTATAAATATGTTTTTAATAAATTTCTTTTCAGTCATAAACTTTTCAAAGGAGGCGAGATGTCACCGGGAGCCTTAGTCATAGACTAATGTGCATCGCCCCGCCTCAAACTACTACGATATTTGCTATTGGCCGACTGATCTGAAAATATCATATAGAACACGGTTCTTCGGAGCATGGGCTCCAAAAGCTTATAGACCGATGTTAGGAATATTGGTACTCGTACTTCATTAATACATCAACAATGTATCTCTTTTCGTCCAGTAAGAACCATAAGCAAAATAAATATAGATGATTGCATTTCGATTCAATTCGAGTCCCTCGGCCAGTATATAAAGTTTAATTATCATAGTCATTTAAATCTGGAAACACAAACCCACAAATGAAATTTGGAATACCAATGATTTGGAAGGAACCAAAAAACCATCATGATGATTGGTATTTTCGTATTGTAAATATTAAAGACATCAATCGGAACAATAAACAAAAATTAACCTATCCTAATATAGATTCAGAAAGAAGACCAGTGCCATATTCTGAAAAAATATCCAGTTCAATATTAAGTAGTACACCTGTAACCGTTTCAAAAGATTTAAAAGAAACTCATTATATATTTCGATTATATTTTTTTTTAATAAAACTAATAGCCCCATCTATCTGTCAAGTACCTACCTGTAGCCGACTCAAGGATTCTTCTGTAATTCCCAAATATATCCGGTAGATGAGCATATTTTTCAACTTGTCACTCACGCCCAATTTCCAGATTCAGGCGCCATGATAGCGCTTCGCTCTTTTCTGTTAAGACCGTCCAACCGTTAAGACGTGTTTCCAAAGTGGGTCTCAATTCAGAGGTGAGCAAATAAATCCTTTTCTTGTCCATATTTCAGATAGATATTTATTTTTTTAGACCCTTATTGGAGAGGCTATAATGCTGATATTATATTTCTAATACTCGTCGCAAGATAGTATTGCTATGGAGTTATTCCAGATCATGGCCCAGTAGCAGTATCCTTTTTATGGAATCCCTAACCCCTCTTATCTAGGATGGTGGTGATTTGATATAGTACGTAGCTGAATCAATGGTTTATTTGGTGACTGATTGAATAAGAAGAGAAACAGAGCAGATTAAGGTTGTACCAATTTTTATTATACCTACTTTCAAGACAACAGAAATGATTATGAACTCAAAAAAAATGAAAATATAGTGAAGTGTTCTAATTTAATTTAAAGGTTTATTTTCTTCATTGTTCCTAGTTGATAAATAACTATATTATTTTCAATGTAAACAAATTTCGAAATTTGGGGTTAATATATATATATATATACATTCATTTTCTTTATAACCAATTCTTAATTTAATACGATACAAAGATTTTTTGTTTATGATAATGTTAACATAAAATAATATTTTGGAATCCCTTTGGGATGACGTAACTTTTAATGTTTTCTTTTTGTTCATTACTAAGAAATAATAAAGAATAGTTTTCTTGTAAACTTTCAATAAATCTTAATTTTTTTTTGCTCTTCCCCTTCGAGGATAAACCAGGGGTGGCGTCCAATAATAAATAATAATTTCATATTATCTAATTGTGCTTGAATTTAAAATACGATATAGTTTCTATAACCCCGCCCTATTCTCTTCGACAACGAGCGATTCTGGCCTTGTAATATTATTGTATCACGGCAGTGTTACAAAATGGCGCCCTCCGACGTGAGGCATGTTTTAGATTTGCGACATTTGTATCTTCGTTACAAAATGTCGCCAAGCGTGTGGGGCTTTTGAATATTCCTGTATCTTCAGAGTTTTTTTCAATATTATTAGTTGTTTTGTACCCCCCTGTATATGTGGTTAATTAAGTCTGTATGTTTTGAACCATTTTTTTTGGTTAAATTGTGTATTTGTTTTATCCAATTTTTCATTAAATCAACACTGCTACTATTTTAGAATTTTTTGCAAAGTATTTATATGTATTCGTTTTTAGTCTTCGTAAAATTACGTAGAAATATTTCCGTCTATTTTCTGAGATCAAAATAAAACGTATTTGGAATGATGTGATGTAAACATTCACTGCTTAATTTCTTTTTGTCGGTATTCTTAATGCGAACGATATTAATTTGTGTATTTACAGACTCGTCTAAAAAATAAACATTCCATGTTAGAAATTTTGTTTACGTTCATGAAATAATTGATTTGGTATCTAAACGCTGGCCTTTTCTTAGAAGCGTTTGTAAGTAATATAATATTTCGTCGTTCTTTTTTAGTGTTTAGATTGAGTGAAACCTTGAAATTATTCCGGCTAATATGTCTCGACAATTTGTATAGTCCTCAATTCTTTTTCTTTGCAGTTCAGTCTTTTGTTTATAGAAGCATAATAATTATATTCCTCAATGTGTTTATTTTAAATAAACGAAATGGCACTTAGCGTTCGTTATTTGAAAAATCAATTAAGTGAATTTTATTTCTTAACCTTGATTCATGGTTTTTATTTGCGGCAAACTGTTGGGAACTATATCTATATACAGGCTGTCCCGACCTACCTAATTCTAAAATATGTTATCTGGATTCGTGTAGAATACTTACGCGAAATATGTTTTTTGCGAGGATTTGAAGTTGAGTTCTTTGATCTTGGATGTTTTTAATGTTTAATCTGTTATCTGTTAAATTTTCTTTTTAATTTGTCTTTCGTTTATTTTAAAAATTTATTTTTTCATAGTTTAACTTTTTCGTACTTTGAAAAGAAAATTTTATTTCCTGAAAAGGAAAATGCTTTCTATATTTTACAGTCCATTGTTCTTTTGTTTTGCATGTATAAGGAAGTAATGATATGACTTCGTTTCTCTCTGCCTAAGGCGTCTTTGTTGAGAATATAGAGCGGAAATATTGTTACTCTCCTTCTGTTATGTTAATTTTATGTTTTTGTGTGGTCAGATGTAGTAGAAGTATGTTTTTGGTACTGGAACTTATTGTTATTTGTGGTTTTACCTTTTTTTTCTCGAGATGTCCTGTAGGACGTACAGGCACGTGACCTGTATTATTGTATCTTGAGTTATTTGTGTGATGTCAGACTGTTGTATAAGCAGCAGCTTTCTTTTTTTGTCGTTGACATTTTTGCGGTCTTCTAATAGTTTATTAGACCACATATATCTTTTGCTTTGAGACTTTTGGCTAAGGCTCAAAAGCTTTCATTTATTATCTTGTGTTCACGATATGGTACAAGTGAGGTTGAAGTAGTTTGCTGTTGTCTATTGTTACTCTTTGTATATACAGAGGTGAAACAACCCGCTGCCGCCTATTGTGAATTTATCTTTTATCTTTATGTCGACGTTAAGACCACGTTTGTTTAACAATTGAAATAGTTCTGGTACTACCGTTAAATGACCCACTGAGAATTAAAAGTTTATATTATTTTGACTCTGTTAGAGTTCTGCTAAAGAATGGTAAACATTTCTTTGTGATTTGTATGACGACCATATTGGATTCAATTAGGTGTCAAAAATGTTTTATTATTCAACCTTTTTTTATTGTTGTGGTGTGTTACATCCAACATCATGATTTTTTATTATTGACGACGGACTGTAATATTTTTCTATTTCTTAGGAAGATTGTAATGATTCTTCCGTTAGTCTTATCGTAAGTTTTTGTTTCGTGAAAGACTCTTACGATTCTTTTTTTGTTTCTTTTGGAAACATCAGTCTTAGACTGAACTATTTGTGTAACGATTATGGTTTGTATGCCATATACCCATTTTCTTTCTTCTTCTCCAAGATTGTGTATTAACGGTTTGGATTTATTTTCTTCTTTTGTCCTTTTGGGAGTCTTCTTGCTTGGAAATTTTCCGCTGTGATCAATCCCAGAGGATATTCTTATGGTACTATTGGCCATCCTGTCCTTCTTCTTTTGCGTTAGTTCAATTTTCAACCAGTCAGTGTTTCGTCGGATAATTCAGATTTGTCTGAAACCGAATAAATCGGTTTTCTTAAATTTTTAATACCTTTCTTCTAAAATGTTCAGTCCATTCTTAATTTTTAATTTTTTGGTTGATTCCCTTTACGCCTTTGCGTACTTAATCTTTGCTACCTTCTCCAGCGACTATTCAATCCCTCCGTGGCCCGTGTACAGGAAGAGTTGCGCTAACGCGAACTTTATCCTGGAGAGGATTCGTTTCCTTTCCAAATTTTTTTGGCGTGGGGTCAGTACAGCACTGATACCCTAGTACTTAGTACATTGAATACCACTTTGCTTCGGCAAATCTGTCCCTTAGTGCTTCTTTCCCTTCAGGAAGTTGACACGTTTCAATTTTTTTTTGAGCTGTCTCGACAACCCTTGTTTTATGTCGGTGGTGTTGACTATTAGTCAGGGAGCATCCTGCTATAGTCAAGTGGATTAGTGGACCTATCCCTATTCCAATTAATAATTTTGTGTATCTCAGATGTTGTCGCAAAGAGACGAGCCTCTGGAAGTAGTGTAGGAGACTCCGCACGTCGATCTCCAGAGCAACTCAGTTTGGCTCGCACCCCAGTTCGTTGAACTGTTTTACTTTTTATTATTATAATATTGATCATTTATTGTATTCGATATGTCTATGTGTATATATGTCGTATTTCTTTTCGACATAAATTTTATTTTTATCTTATCTTATTCTACTTCGGTATTATTCTCTCTCTAGTTTGTATTGATCGAGATCTTAAGTTTATGCTACCCCGACCAAGAACCTATATTGATTTTAAGGGTGTTTGCAAAATTTAATCTCATTTTATTTGTAGAATGCCTTGGTAGAATGTGATATTTTTATGCTTATGTTAGTTTATATTACAATAAATTGTACATACCTTTAGTTGTCTTCAAGTGGATACAAAATTCAATTTATCTTATTTTACGGATTTATAAATCCAAGTAATTTTTTTGGTATCTATACCAAAGATATCAAGATTCCTCTGTCTAGTTACCAATGATAGTTCATTATAGTATCTGTTCATTTGCCTAAGTTTTACTCTTAGTGTGGAGATCTTCGAATTTCGACTCTCTATTCGAAACCCCCCAAAATAATGTTTGAAAAGATTATTGCTGTCTAACATCCTATATTCTGAATGGCCAGACACTGAGGAAGGCTAGGGATGAAGTAAGCGGATTCCCGCTAGTTGACTCGTCGGAATGATAAGCCATTCATAATTGTATTTCAGTAATAAATCTAGAATAACAGCCTACCGCGTCAGGAAACTTTTTTAGTTCTCCAATACCTGTTTAGTTATGTAATCTAGAATTATTTAGACCCTACCCGAAGTTGACCCTACCCGAAGTTGACCCTACCCGAAGTTGACCTACCAATGTTGTCCCTATTATAGGCGGATGATACACGTTAGTTATCACAAATTCTAGTTGTCATACTAATAACTAAACATCAGCTTTTTTTGTTTCTAAATATAGATGTGTCTTACAGAAATTCTGATGTCTACCTCTCCCAGTCAACTTATTAAGGCTTGTCTTTGTAGAACTTTAATGTACCCAATTTTGAACTATTAGTAACTCTTTCCTTTTATTTGTGTATTTCTAAATGTGTCTATAATGACGCGCTGCGTTATTACCTTTTGTTATTCGTGGATTAAGTCATAGATGAAAGACTCTATGCTTCCGAACAAACGATGACACATTTGTATTTTGTATCTTATGGCGTTAATGATACGATTGTATTATTATTCTTATGTTATTCGTGGATTAAGTCATAGATGAAAGACTCTACGCTTCCGAACAAACGATAATATTATTTTTTTTTGTGTTTTATTGTGTTAGGTCTCATAACGACTACGCAGTAAATTATCTGTTTTGTATCTTGGTGACAACACTAGTATGTTTTGCTTTATATTACTTATAAAATTTCAAATAATAATATCTTAATTATATTGTTTCGATTGAATGCGAGCATTTGGTCTCAAATAATGATTTGTAGATATGTTTTGTTTTATTCCGCTTTGTTCATGATATTGGTTATAGGTGAAATACCCTATGCATTTTGAGAGTGAGAATGCAATTTTTTTTTGTTTACATTTTTATAGTTGAGTCATAAATATTCTATGCGTTCTGTTTCGCTTTGTTCTGAAATCTTTGAGTTGTTCCCACGTGAGTTGTGAAAGAAGGATTCTGTGAGTCCAGATTGTAGCTACATTTGTCCATTCTGTTTGTCTTACCTCTCCGTATATCTATTCCCACTTTTGAAAAGGTTAGTATGGTGTACCACCATGCCTAGTCCGATTCCACGCTGGTACCCAGTTGAAATCGTGGGGAGGGCTGTGTAACCGTTTCAAAAGATTTAAAAGAAACTCATTATATATTTCGATTATATTTTTTTTTAATAAAACTAATAGCCCCATCTATCTGTCAAGTACCTACCTGTAGCCGACTCAAGGATTCTTCTGTAATTCCCAAATATATCCGGTAGATGAGCATATTTTTCAACTTGTCACTCACGCCCAATTTCCAGATTCAGGCGCCATGATAGCGCTTCGCTCTTTTCTGTTAAGACCGTCCAACCGTTAAGACGTGTTTCCAAAGTGGGTCTCAATTCAGAGGTGAGCAAATAAATCCTTTTCTTGTCCATATTTCAGATAGATATTTATTTTTTTAGACCCTTATTGGAGAGGCTATAATGCTGATATTATATTTCTAATACTCGTCGCAAGATAGTATTGCTATGGAGTTATTCCAGATCATGGCCCAGTAGCAGTATCCTTTTTATGGAATCCCTAACCCCTCTTATCTAGGATGGTGGTGATTTGATATAGTACGTAGCTGAATCAATGGTTTATTTGGTGACTGATTGAATAAGAAGAGAAACAGAGCAGATTAAGGTTGTACCAATTTTTATTATACCTACTTTCAAGACAACAGAAATGATTATGAACTCAAAAAAAATGAAAATATAGTGAAGTGTTCTAATTTAATTTAAAGGTTTATTTTCTTCATTGTTCCTAGTTGATAAATAACTATATTATTTTCAATGTAAACAAATTTCGAAATTTGGGGTTAATATATATATACATTCATTTTCTTTATAACCAATTCTTAATTTAATACGATACAAAGATTTTTTGTTTATGATAATGTTAACATAAAATAATATTTTGGAATCCCTTTGGGATGACGTAACTTTTAATGTTTTCTTTTTGTTCATTACTAAGAAATAATAAAGAATAGTTTTCTTGTAAACTTTCAATAAATCTTAATTTTTTTTTGCTCTTCCCCTTCGAGGATAAACCAGGGGTGGCGTCCAATAATAAATAATAATTTCATATTATCTAATTGTGCTTGAATTTAAAATACGATATAGTTTCTATAACCCCGCCCTATTCTCTTCGACAACGAGCGATTCTGGCCTTGTAATATTATTGTAGCACGGTAAGTGTTACACACCAACACCCTCAAAAGATGACAAAGAAACATTAACTACTGATAAAGCTATAGGACAACAACAATGATTTTCAAGCAGATGTGAGATGCCTCGAGTGTTTTAATCAATAAGAACTGAATGAACTTGTTATAGATCTCAACCTACCCAAAAAGGTTTCTAAATTAGGTACGTGTTACCAGAGTAAATGAAATCATTTACTATATTCAAGTACTAATATTACATTTTATCGTAAAAGAGATGCTGCCTTTTTTTATTAAAAAAATAACCTGGTTTTCTGTAACGGCATAAGACGACTGTAGGAAAAAATGAGTTTATCGAAATGCACACAAGACGCATGGCGTCTGTCACGTTATGTCTGTCAATTGTGTCTTCTTCGTCTAAATCTTTCTTTTTCAAGTGCTCTGCCACACAGTCGTTTCATATTCTCCTTGGGTTTTCTCTACATTTCTTTCCATCAACTTCTAACAGTTCTATCTTTCATCACACGTAGTTCTCATTTCTGCCCAAACCATTACAGTCTTTGTTCTTGAACCTTTCTTGGAACTGAAGTCACCCCAGCTCTTTCCCTAATCACGTCGTTTCTGATGTCGTCCTACCGCAACATTTTCATTGTAACTACCTTCACCTTCTTTTCCTGAATTCTCGTTAAAGGTCACACTTCACCACCGTACACTAACGAAGGCAACACTGCAGTCTTGTATATTGTTCCTTTCAGTCCTTCGATCACAGGCTCCTATTATTATTCTACTACTCGTCCTAGTGTTTCCCCAAGAGTGCGTACATTCTTAACTGGACCATCAATATCAGAATCAGAAGTGAAGTATGCTATCTTAGGTTTAAAAAATAATAAAACTAAATGAACCGACAATGTAAATCAAGCACCTATGCAAAGTAATTAATAACATATATTAATCGAAAAATACCATCAGATTGGCTGAAGTCAACTTTCGTAGCACAGTGCACAAGTACAAAGAAGTACAACACCAGTCGTTGCCAAGGTCGTATACTAATTCAAGGCTAAATAAATTCCCTTAAAATCTGCAATATCTCCTGTTCTAAGCGACTTGGACAGGACATAAAGGTATCGTTGGAAAGAGGAAAAATCGCTTGACAATCTGACAGTCTCCAAACTACCACTACCCCGACCATTACTTTTTTTGCACATTAGTAAACATGGATTAACATCAAAAACGGGCAAAAAGAACACGGGAAGTTAAGCCGCTATCGAGCGAGGTACAAACGGGAGAGGAGAGTACCAAAACACAACAAGGAGGGTTGAGTTCTACCAACACCTTCACCTCCCCCCTCCAAGCGCAACCCGCATGCGCAAAATGTGGCCATAAGTGTGCGACATGGGGCGGCATCAGGAAACACCAATTGAAATGCGATGCCACTCTAGTAACACCTATGTATCATCCAGAAATGGACACAACCTCTCAAAACACCGGAGAGGAGGATATAATTTTGCCCACTCAGGAACCGGAACCCAGAAAATCCTGCAATTACTGTTCCATGACATTAAAGACCTACCCAGGAACCCGTCAGCACGAACGGAAAGCTCATCCCATAGAGTTTCAACGGGAACTTGAGGAGGAAGCTGCCAGGAAGAGACTTTCCCATGTGTTGTCAAATTGGCAGATAATTGCAGAAGCAGAAGCAGAAGCACGGCTTACGCACAGAAAACCTCCTAAAACCCGGTTCCTGAATGAATTAGTAAAAATCACAGGGCTGTCGATGGGTGTGGTGCAAGTTATACGAAAAAATAACAAAGAAAAGTATGCACCATACTTACAACTCGAAAGAGAAATACTAGCAACTTCTCTATTAAATGAATCAAGGAACTCTACCAATCAAAGTTCACTCGACAATCAGAACAACAATTGTCGAGCAGTGTATACAAATACTCCTGTATCAACTGAAGAAAACCACTCCGAAGAACGAGGAGTAAGCAGAAACGACGAAGATCCACCCAATTCGACACCAATAATCCAGGATGAACAACCAATTGACGATCTTCGGCAGCAAAAACGGGATGAGACTCGCAAGGAAACTGGACATCAAGATGATAAACAACCGGGCAAAATTATACGAAATAAACCTTATAAAGGTAAAAACATTGTAAAGAAAACTGTGTCTACGAAAGCGACAGGTAAGTCTGGCGACGTTAGTAGCGACTCCTTTGTAGGTGGATCATCACCCGTACAGGAGGTAATACCGCATCTTCATTTATCGTCGGCTCCGGGCATACACAATTCGCAGATTCCTAGCACATCTAAAGGGATAATGCCAGCTTCTAGTTCAATTCATATATTGAACAAACAGTCGGATGTGTCACCTTCGTCGACAGGAAAAACCACTCCTTCTTGCATTGCTACAACTAATGTATACACCGGTTCGAAGTTCCCTATGGAACCCTTTCAGGAAGACGAAACGGTGTATACCACACTACCTGTCTCGGTGGAGCTGAGGGGATATCTCACCGAAATCCAACAAGTCTCAATAATGAGAGATGGAGAGACACCCTTTTCGGCTCTATGCGAGGCAGGATTAACACTACATCATAAAAAATGGACGGATTCGATCCAGAATTGGATCGATTCCGAAATAGTAGCAAATGCAAGGAAGGGAAGGGGTGGAAATCGTGTCAGAAACAGAAGAACAAATAACTAAAAAGTTCGTAAAAGTAATTTATAAGCGTATTTATAACAAACGTAAAGAGAGAACATTAGACACTTAGTTTGGTTTTAAAAACTATATGACAACACGGGAAGCCCTTTTTACATGCTGGTATTGGTGCAGAAATGTTATATCCAAAGGATGTCTTTATTCGATTTATCTATTAATAAAAGGCTTTTGACAATGTACGACATGATGTATTATTACAAGCGTTAAGGGAGATTGGTCTTAATGAAAAAGATATAGGATATATAAGAAAAATATTCAGACTCATTAGCCTGATGAGTCACACTTTAAAGATATTCTTAAAAATACTACATCAAAGATTATACAAAAAATGTGAATGGGACATCAGTGACTCCCAGTT